>NC_039359.1:100234584-100234774 GCF_003573695.1 Papaver somniferum | reverse complement strand
AATTTTTGCTTCCATGTTGTAGAGGATTGAAAGACGATTCCAACGAGCCAAAAATCACTCAATTCGGACTTAAAATGAAGAATTTATTAAGAAACAAGATTTGCACGAAGCTCGCGTGCTAAGACAGTATACACTGACTAGACAGTCTTGCTGACTGGACTCAGTTGATGACGTGGCATAAAACTGGATG
>NC_039359.1:100231905-100234574 GCF_003573695.1 Papaver somniferum | reverse complement strand
GTGGTCGTTAGTTCGACCCGAACGGTCTAACCTGTTTGGACCAGATACACATGGCGCCCTCTGATTAACTTGGATGGGTGAACAGAAACTTTTGGCAAGAGTTTCTGCAACTTTTCGCCACGCTTTCTTCAACTCTTGCAATGCTATCTTGAACTGCTTGTAACGGTTTCTTAAACGGTTTCGCAACAGTTTCTTTAACCTCGCGACGGTTGCTTCAACTTTCGTAACGGTTTCTTCAACTTTCGTAACGGTTTCTTCAACCTTCGTAACAGTTTTTCTGAAACAAAACTTTTTCTTTTTTTTTGCTGATTTTTGGATGGAATCTCGTGCTCGATTTCTGCTCCACTTTTCTCAATGGTAAAACACGATTGTTTTACACGAATCCCCTTAGTCGGCGCCAATGTTTGTACCCAAAAATTCTTTTAGGCACTAAACTTGATGATTTGATGATAATTATTGAAATTAGTACTAGAAGACGATAGAAAATAAATAAGAAGACACGAATTTAACGTGGTTCGGAAAGTTATGCCTACATCCACGGAGGAATCCGATAGGGAGAGTATTGTATTTGTGAGATTACAATAGTTATTGTATTGTTAGCTAACCTAGGATTCCATGTACCTTTAGGGTTTATGATACATGCATTTATATAGTTTATGTAACCATATTCTGATAGAAACTTGATGTGCAAGCAACTTGGGCAACAAGATTTCTGGAAACTTCTGGAATCTTCTGTCACGGGCCGGATAGACGGGATTGATTTACGGGCCCTCCGTGTATAAAATACAAGGTACAAACATCGCCCCCTCTTAACCTCCAACTTGTTGGGGGTTAAGAAGTTTGTTTTTCATTCTGCGACGACCGTTGATGACGTAACTCTCCCCCAAGCGTTTGTATATATATTACAAAGACGCCCCCAACTGTAATTACCTGCAAAAAATTTGCTCACGTGCTAGGAGAGACTTTTTTCCACGTGGTAGACTTGTGATGCTCGAGATATAGTCGAGTCTCGAGTGAATGAAATGTGCTTGCGGCTGGGGCAAGGCTTTTCGCTCGGCTGTAGCGCTCGCTGCGTAGGCAGACTGGATGTATTTCTTGTGTTGAGTACGAGTCTTTAGACCAATATCCGGCATTGGGATCGTGGTTGATACGAGACTTTGGACGTACCAACATCGTGCGTTGGGCTCGTTGTCGAGACGAGACTTCATGCTTGCCAAAGTGAAATTCTTCGTACTCGTGTGCAGGGCGAGATTTTATGCTCGCGATAAATGCAAAACTTAAGCTCTCAGGTGCAAGGTGAGGCTTTAGGTGCTTGCGATGTGATGCAAGGCTAAACATTGAAGGGTCCAAGAAATCCTCATCTCGAACTCGATCGTATCGCTATCCACGAACCTCGATCTCGATCATGTCGCAATCCACGAACCTCGAACTCGATCATGTTGCTTCCCTAAGTGCATATAAAAGTTCTTGAACACTGTAATTTTTGCTTCCATGTTGTAGAGGATTGAAAGACGATTCCAACGAGCCAAAAATCACTCAATTCGGACTTAAAATGAAGAATTTATTAAGAAACAAGATTTGCACGAAGCTCGCGTGCTAAGACAGTATACACTGACTAGACAGTCTTGCTGACTGGACTCAGTTGATGACGTGGCATAAAACTGGATGCTGACGTGGCACAAAACTGAGCAGTCACACGGGCGCTGATTGGATAATGCTGACCTGACACCCGTTATTGACGAAGCGTTACTGACTGGATCAGGTTCATGACGTGACGACTGCTAATTGGTTACGGCTGCTGAGTTGGCAGATGACGTGTTGTGAGGATGTGGTCGTTAGTTCGACCCGAACGGTCTAACCTGTTTGGACCAGATACACATGGCGCCCTCTGATTAACTTGGATGGGTGAACAGAAACTTTTGGCAAGAGTTTCTGCAACTTTTCGCCACGCTTTCTTCAACTCTTGCAATGCTATCTTAAACTGCTTGTAACGGTTTCTTAAACGGTTTCGCAACAGTTTCTTTAACCTCGCGACGGTTGCTTCAACTTTCGTAACGGTTTCTTCAACTTTCGTAACGGTTTCTTCAACCTTCGTAACAGTTTTTCTGAAACAAAAGTTTTTCTTTTTTTTGCTGATTTTTGGATGGAATCTCGTGCTCGATTTCTGCTCCACTTTTCTCAATGGTAAAACACGATTGTTTTACACGAATCCCCTTAGTCGGCGCCAATGTTTGTACCCAAAAATTCTTTTAGGCACTAAACACGATGATTTGATGATAATTATTGAAATTAGTACTAGAAGACGATAGAAAATAAATAAGAAGACACGAATTTAACGTGGTTCGGAAAGTTATGCCTACATCCACGGAGGAATCCGATAGGGAGAGTATTGTATTTGTGAGATTACAATAGTTATTGTATTGTTAGCTAACCTAGGATTCCATGTACCTTTAGGGTTTATGATACATGCATTTATATAGTTTATGTAACCATATTCTGATAGAAACTTGATGTGCAAGCAACTTGGGCAACAAGATTTCTGGAAACTTCTGGAATCTTCTGTCACGGGCCGGATAGACGGGCTTGATTTACGGGCCCTCCGTGTATAAAATACAAGGTACAAACATCGCCCCCTCTTAACCTCCAACTTGTTGGGGGTTAAGAAGTTT
>NC_039359.1:100221872-100231771 GCF_003573695.1 Papaver somniferum | reverse complement strand
TTTTCGCTCGGCTGTAGCGCTCGCTGCGTAGGCAGACTGGATGTATTTCTTGTGTTGAGTACGAGTCTTTAGACCAATATCCGGCATTGGGATCGTGGTTGATACGAGACTTTGGACGTACCAACATCGTGCGTTGGGCTCGTTGTCGAGACGAGACTTCATGCTTGCCAAAGTGAAAGTCTTCGTACTCGTGTGCAGGGCGAGATTTTATGCTCGCGATAAATGCAAAACTTAAGCTCTCAGGTGCAAGGTGAGGCTTTAGGTGCTTGCGATGTGATGCAAGGCTAAACATTGAAGGGTCCAAGAAATCCTCATCTCGAACTCGATCATATCGCTATCCACGAACCTCGATCTCGATCATGTCGCAATCCACGAACCTCGAACTCGATCATGTTGCTTCCCTAAGTGCATATAAAAGTTCTTGAACACTGGAATTTTTGCTTCCATGTTGTAGAGGATTGAAAGACGATTCCAACGAGCCAAAAATCACTCAATTCGGACTTAAAATGAAGAATTTATTAAGAAACAAGATTTGCACGAAGCTCGCGTGCTAAGACAGTATACACTGACTAGACAGTCTTGCTGACTGGACTCAGTTGATGACGTGGCATAAAACTGGATGCTGACGTGGCACAAAACTGAGCAGTCACACGGGCGCTGATTGGATAATGCTGACCTGACACCCGTTATTGACGAAGCGTTACTGACTGGATCAGGTTCATGACGTGACGACTGCTAATTGGTTACGGCTGCTGAGTTGGCAGATGACGTGTCGTGAGGATGTGGTCGTTAGTTCGACCCGAACGGTCTAACCTGTTTGGACCAGATACACATGGCGCCCTCTGATTAACTTGGATGGGTGAACAGAAACTTTTGGCAAGAGTTTCTGCAACTTTTCGCCACGCTTTCTTCAACTCTTGCAATGCTATCTTAAACTGCTTGTAACGGTTTCTTAAACGGTTTCGCAACAGTTTCTTTAACCTCGGGACGGTTGCTTCAACTTTCGTAACGGTTTCTTCAACTTTCGTAACGGTTTCTTCAACCTTCGTAACAGTTTTTCTGAAACAAAAGTTTTTCTTTTTTTTGCTGATTTTTGGATGGAATCTCGTGCTCGATTTCTGCTCCACTTTTCTCAATGGTAAAACACGATTGTGTTACACGAATCCCCTTAGTCGGCGCTAATGTTTGTACCCAAAAATTCTTTTAGGCACTAAACACGATGATTTGATGATAATTATTGAAATTAGTGCTAGAAGACGATAGAAAATAAATAAGAAGACACGAATTTAACGTGGTTCGGAAAGTTATGCCTACATCCACGGAGGAATCCGATAGGGAGAGTATTGTATTTGTGAGATTACAATAGTTATTGTATTGTTAGCTAACCTAGGATTCCATGTACCTTTAGGGTTTATGATACATGCATTTATATAGTTTATGTAACCATATTCTGATAGAAACTTGATGTGCAAGCAACTTGGGCAACAAGATTTCTGGAAACTTCTGGAATCTTCTGTCACGGGCCGGATAGACGGGCTTGATTTACGGGCCCTCCGTGTATAAAATACAAGGTACAAACATCGCCCCCTCTTAACCTCCAACTTGTTGGGGGTTAAGAAGTTTGTTTTTCCTTCTGCGACGACCGTTGATGACGTAACTCTCCCCCAAGCGTTTGTATATATATTACAAAGACGCCCCCAACTGTAATTACCTGCAAAAAATTTGCTCACGTGCTAGTAGAGACTTTTTGCCACATGGTGGACTTGTGATGCTCGAGAGATAGTCGAGTCTCGAGTGAATGTAGTGTGCTTGCGGCTGGGGCAAGGCTTTTCGCTCGGCTGTAGCGCTCGCTGCGTAGGCAAACTGGATGTATTTCTTGTGTTGAGTACGAGTCTTTAGACCAATATCCGGCATTGGGATCGTGGTTGATACGAGACTTTGGACGTACCAACATCGTGCGTTGGGCTCGTTGTCGAGACGAGACTTCATGCTTGCCAAAGTGAAATTCTTCGTACTCGTGTGCAGGGCGAGATTTTATGCTCGCGATAAATGCAAAACTTAAGCTCTCAGGTGCAAGGTGAGGCTTTAGGTGCTTGCGATGTGATGCAAGGCTAAACATTGAAGGGTCCAAGAAATCCTCATCTCGAACTCGATCGTATCGCTATCCACGAACCTCGATCTCGATCATGTCGCAATCCACGAACCTCGAACTCGATCATGTTGCTTCCCTAAGTGCATATAAAAGTTCTTGAACACTGTAATTTTTGCTTCCATGTTGTAGAGGATTGAAAGACGATTCCAACGAGCCAAAAATCACTCAATTCGGACTTAAAATGAAGAATTTATTAAGAATCAAGATTTGCACGAAGCTCGCGTGCTAAGACAGTATACACTGACTAGACAGTCTTGCTGACTGGACTCAGTTGATGACGTGGCATAAAACTGGATGCTGACGTGGCACAAAACTGAGCAGTCACACGGGCGCTGATTGGATAATGCTGACCTGACACCCGTTATTGACGAAGCGTTACTGATTGGATCAGGTTCATGACGTGACGACTGCTAATTGGTTACGGCTGCTGAGTTGGCAGATGACGTGTTGTGAGGATGTGGTCGTTAGTTCGACCCGAACGGTCTAACCTGTTTGGACCAGATACACATGGCGCCCTCTGATTAACTTGGATGGGTGAACAGAAACTTTTGGCAAGAGTTTCTGCAACTTTTCGCCACGCTTTCTTCAACTCTTGCAATGCTATCTTGAACTGCTTGTAACGGTTTCTTAAACGGTTTCGCAACAGTTTCTTTAACCTCGCGACGGTTGCTTCAACTTTCGTAACGGTTTCTTCAACTTTCGTAACGGTTTCTTCAACCTTCGTAACAGTTTTTCTGAAACAAAACTTTTTCTTTTTTTTGCTGATTTTTGGATGGAATCTCGTGCTCGATTTCTGCTCCACTTTTCTCAATGGTAAAACACGATTGTTTTACACGAATCCCCTTAGTCGGCACCAATGTTTGTACCCAAAAATTCTTTTAGGCACTAAACACGATGATTTGATGATAATTATTGAAATTAGTACTAGAAGACGATAGAAAATAAATAAGAAGACACGAATTTAACGTGGTTCGGAAAGTTATGCCTACATCCACGGAGGAATCCGATTGGGAGAGTATTGTATTTGTGAGATTACAATAGTTATTGTATTGTTAGCTAACCTAGGATTCCATGTACCTTTAGGGTTTATGATACATGCATTTATATAGTTTATGTAACCATATTCTGATAGAAACTTGATGTGCAAGCAACTTGGGCAACAAGATTTCTGGAAACTTCTGGAATCTTCTGTCACGGGCCGGATAGACGGGCTTGATTTACGGGCCCTCCGTGTATAAAATACAAGGTACAAACATCGCCCCCTCTTAACCTCCAACTTGTTGGGGGTTAAGAAGTTTGTTTTTCATTCTGCGACGACCGTTGATGACGTAACTCTCCCCCAAGCGTTTGTATATATATTACAAAGACGCCCCCAACTGTAATTACCTGCAAAAAATTTGCTCACGTGCTAGGAGAGACTTTTTTCCACGTGGTGGACTTGTGATGCTCGAGATATAGTTGAGTCTCGAGTCAATGTAGTGTGCTTGCGGCTGGGGCAAGGTTTTTCGCTCGGCTGTAGCGCTCGCTGCGTAGGCAGACTGGATGTATTTCTTGTGTTGAGTACGAGTCTTTAGACCAATATCCGGCATTGGGATCGTGGTTGATACGAGACTTTGGACGTACCAACATCGTGCGTTGGGCTCGTTGTCGAGACGAGACTTCATGCTTGCCAAAGTGAAAGTCTTCGTACTCGTGTGCAGGGCGAGATTTTATGCTCGCGATAAATGCAAAACTTAAGCTCTCAGGTGCAAGGTGAGGCTTTAGGTGCTTGCGATGTGATGCAAGGCTAAACATTGAAGGGTCCAAGAAATCCTCATCTCGAACTCGATCATATCGCTATCCACGAACCTCGATCTCGATCATGTCGCAATCCACGAACCTCGAACTCGATCATGTTGCTTCCCTAAGTGCATATAAAAGTTCTTGAACACTGGAATTTTTGCTTCCATGTTGTAGAGGATTGAAAGACGATTCCAACGAGCCAAAAATCACTCAATTCGGACTTAAAATGAAGAATTTATTAAGAAACAAGATTTGCACGAAGCTCGCGTGCTAAGACAGTATACACTGACTAGACAGTCTTGCTGACTGGACTCAGTTGATGACGTGGCATAAAACTGGATGCTGACGTGGCACAAAACTGAGCAGTCACACGGGCGCTGATTGGATAATGCTGACCTGACACCCGTTATTGACGAAGCGTTACTGACTGGATCAGGTTCATGACGTGACGACTGCTAATTGGTTACGGCTGCTGAGTTGGCAGATGACGTGTTGTTAGGATGTGGTCGTTAGTTCGACCCGAACGGTCTAACCTGTTGGGACCAGATACACATGGCGCCCTCTGATTAACTTGGATGGGTGAACAAAAACTTTTGGCAAGAGTTTCTGCAACTTTTCGCCACGCTTTCTTCAACTCTTGCAATGCTATCTTAAACTGCTTGTAACGGTTTCTTAAACGGTTTCGCAACAGTTTCTTTAACCTCGCGACGGTTGCTTCAACTTTCGTAACGGTTTCTTCAACCTTCGTAACAGTTTTTCTGAAACAAAACTTTTTCTTTTTTTTGCTGATTTTTGGATGGAATCTCGTGCTCGATTTCTGCTCCACTTTTCTCAATGGTAAAACACGATTGTTGTACACGAATCCCCTTAGTCGGCGCCAATGTTTGTACCCAAAAATTCTTTTAGGCACTAAACACGATGATTTGATGATAATTATTGAAATTAGTGCTAGAAGACGATAGAAAATAAATAAGAAGACACGAATTTAACGTGGTTCGGAAAGTTATGCCTACATCCACGGAGGAATCCGATAGGGAGAGTATTGTATTTGTGAGATTACAATAGTTATTGTATTGTTAGCTAACCTAGGATTCCATGTACCTTTAGGGTTTATGATACATGCATTTATATAGTTTATGTAACCATATTCTGATAGAAACTTGATGTGCAAGCAACTTGGGCAACAAGATTTCTGGAAACTTCTGGAATCTTCTGTCACGGGCCGGATAGACGGGCTTGATTTACGGGCCCTCCGTGTATAAAATACAAGGTACAAACATCGCCCCCTCTTAACCTCCAACTTGTTGGGGGTTAAGAAGTTTGTTTTTCCTTCTGCGACGACCGTTGATGACGTAACTCTCCCCCAAGCGTTTGTATATATATTACAAAGACGCCCCCAACTGTAATTACCTGCAAAAAATTTGCTCACGTGCTAGTAGAGACTTTTTGCCACATGGTGGACTTGTGATGCTCGAGAGATAGTCGAGTCTCGAGTGAATGTAGTGTGCTTGCGGCTGGGGCAAGGCTTTTCGCTCGGCTGTAGCGCTCGCTGCGTAGGCAAACTGGATGTATTTCTTGTGTTGAGTACGAGTCTTTAGACCAATATCCGGCATTGGGATCGTGGTTGATACGAGACTTTGGACGTACCAACATCGTGCGTTTGGCTCGTTGTCGAGACGAGACTTCATGCTTGCCAAAGTGAAAGTCTTCGTACTCGTGTGCAGGGCGAGATTTTATGCTCGCGATAAATGCAAAACTTAAGCTCTCAGGTGCAAGGTGAGGCTTTAGGTGCTTGCGATGTGATGCAAGGCTAAACATTGAAGGGTCCAAGAAATCCTCATCTCGAACTCGATCATATCGCTATCCACGAACCTCGATCTCAATCACGTCGCAATCCACGAACCTAGAACTCGATCATGTTGCTTCCCTAAGTGCATATAAAAGTTCTTGAACACTGGAATTTTTGCTTCCATGTTGTAGAGGATTGAAAGACGATTCCAACGAGCCAAAAATCACTCAATTCGGACTTAAAATGAAGAATTTATTAAGAAACAAGATTTGCACGAAGCTCGCGTGCTAAGACAGTATACACTGACTAGACAGTCTTGCTGACTGGACTCAGTTGATGACGTGGCATAAAACTGGATGTTGACGTGGCACAAAACTGAGCAGTCACACGGGCGCTGATTGGATAATGCTGACCTGACACCCGTTATTGACGAAGTGTTACTTACTGGATCAGGTTCATGACGTGATGACTACTAATTGGTTACGGCTGCTGAGTTGGCAGATGACGTGTTGTGAAGATGTGGTCGTTAGTTCGACCGGAACGGTCTAACTTGTTTGGACCAGATACACATGGCGCCCTCTGATTAACTTGGATGGGTGAACAGAAACTTTTGGCAACAGTTTCTGCAACTTTTCGCCACGCTTTCTTCAACTCTTGCAATGCTATCTTAAACTGCTTGTAACGGTTTCTTAAACGCTTTCGCAACAGTGTCTTTAACCTCGCGACGGTTGCTTCAACTTTCGTAACGGTTTCTTCAACCTTCGTAACAGTTTTTCTGAAACAAAAGTTTTTCTTTTTTTTGCTGATTTTTGGATGGAATCTCGTGCTCGATTTCTGCTCCACTTTTCTCAATGGTAAAACACGATTGTTTTACACGAATCCCCTTAGTCGGCGCCAATGTTTGTACCCAAAAATTCTTTTAGGCACTAAACACGATGATTTGATGATAATTATTGAAATTAGTACTAGAAGACGATAGAAAATAAATAAGAAGACACGAATTTAACGTGGTTCGGAAAGTTATGCCTACATCCACGGAGGAATCCGATAGGGAGAGTATTGTATTTGTGAGATTACAATAGTTATTGTATTGTTAGCTAACCTAGGATTCCATGTACCTTTAGGGTTTATGATACATGCATTTATATAGTTTATGTAACCATATTCTGATAGAAACTTGATGTGCAAGCAACTTGGGCAACAAGATTTCTGGAAACTTCTGGAATCTTCTGTCACGGGCCGGATAGACGGGCTTGATTTACGGGCCCTCCGTGTATAAAATACACGGTACAAACATCGCCCCCTCTTAACCTCCAACTTGTTGGGGGTTAAGAAGTTTGTATTTCCTTCTGCGACGACCGTTGATGACGTAACTCTCCCCCAAGCGTTTGTATATATATTACAAAGATGCCCCTAACTGTAATTACCTGCAAAAAATTTGCTCACGTGCTAGGAGAGACTTTTTGCCACGTGGTGGACTTGTGATGCTCGAGAGATAGTCGAGTCTCGAGTGAATGTAGTGTGCTTGCGGCTGGGGAAAGGCTTTTCGCTCGGCTGTAGCGCTCGCTGCGTAGGAAGACTGGATGTATTTCTTGTGTTGAGTACGAGTCTTTAGACCAATATCCGGCATTGTGATCGTGGTTTATACGAGACTTTGGACATACCAACATCGTGCGTTGGGCTCGTTGTCGAGACGAGACTTCATGCTTTCCAAAGTGAAAGTCTTCGTACTCGTGTGCAGGGCGAGATTTTATGCTCGCGATAAATGCAAAACTTAAGCTCTCAGGTGCAAGGTGAGGCTTTAGGTGCTTGCGATGTGATGCAAGGCTAAACATTGAAGGGTCCAAGAAATCCTCATCTCGAACTCGATCATATCGCTATCCACGAACCTCGATCTCGATCATGTCGCAATCCACGAACCTCGAACTCGATCATGTTGCTTCCCTAAGTGCATATAAAAGTTTCTTGAACACTGGAATTTTTGCTTCCATGTTGTAGAGGATTGAAAGACGATTCCAACGAGCCAAAAATCACTCAATTCGGACTTAAAATGAAGAATTTATTAAGAATCAAGATTTGCACGAAGCTCGCGTGCTAAGACAGTATACACTGACTAGACAGTCTTGCTGACTGGACTCAGTTGATGACATGGCATAAAACTGGATGCTGACGTGGCACAAAACTGAGCAGTCACACGGGCGCTGATTGGATAATGCTGGCCTGACACCCGTTATTGACGAAGCGTTACTGACTGGATCAGGTTCATGACGTGACGACTGCTAATTGGTTACGGCTGCTGAGTTGGCAGATGACGTGTTGTGAGGATGTGGTCGTTAGTTCGACCCGAACGGTCTAACCTGTTTGGACCAGATACACATGGCGCCCTCTGATTAACTTGGATGGGTGAACAGAAACTTTTGGCAAGAGTTTCTGCAACTTTTCGCCACGCTTTCTTCAACTCTTGCAATGCTATCTTAAACTGCTTGTAACGGTTTCGCAACAGTTTCTTTAACCTCGCGACGGTTGCTTCAACTTTCGTAACGGTTTCTTCAACTTTCGTAACGGTTTCTTCAACCTTCGTAACAGTTTTTCTGAAACAAAAGTTTTTCTTTTTTTTGCTGATTTTTGGATGGAATCTCGTGCTCGATTTCTGCTCCACTTTTCTCAATGGTAAAACACGATTTTTTTAAACGAATCCCCTTAGTCGGCGCCAATGTTTGTACCCAAAAATTCTTTTAGGCACTAAACACGATGATTTGATGATAATTATTGAAATTAGTACTAGAAGACGGTAGAAAATAAATAAGAAGACACGAATTTAACGTGGTTCGGAAAGTTATGCCTACATCCACGGAGGAATCCGATAGGGAGAGTATTGTATTTGTGAGATTACAATAGTTATTGTATTGTTAGCTAACCTAGGATTCCATGTACCTTTAGGGTTTATGATACATGCATTTATATAGTTTATGTAACCATATTCTGATAGAAACTTGATGTGCAAGCAACTTGGGCAACAAGATTTCTGGAAACTTCTGGAATCTTCTGTCACGGGCCGGATAGACGGGCTTGATTTACGGGCCCTCCGTGTATAAAATACACGGTACAAACATCGCCCCCTCTTAACCTCCAACTTGTTGGGGGTTAAGAAGTTTGTTTTTCCTTCTGCGACGACCGTTGATGACGTAACTCTCCCCCAAGCGTTTTAATATATATTACAAAGACACCCCCAACTGTAATTACCTGCAAAAAATTTGCTCACGTGCTAGGAGAGACTTTTTGCCACGTGGTGGACTTGTGATGCTCGAGAGATAGTCGAGTCTCGAGTGAATGTAGTGTGCTTGCGGCTGGGGGAAGGCTTTTCGCTCGGCTGTAGCGCTCGCTGCGTAGGAAGACTGGATGTATTTCTTGTGTTGAGTACGAGTCTTTAGACCAATATCGGGCATTGGGATCGTGGTTGATACGAGACTTTGGACGTACCAACATCGTGCGTTGGGCTCGTTGTCGAGACGAGACTTCATGCTTTCCAAAGTGAAAGTCTTCGTACTCGTGTGCAGGGCGAGATTTTATACTCGCGATAAATGCAAAACTTAAGCTCTCAGGTGCAAGGTGAGGCTTTAGGTGCTTGCGATGTGATGCAAGGCTAAACATTGAAGGGTCCAAGAAATCCTCATCTCGAACTCGATCATATCGCTATCCAAGAACCTCGATCTCGATCATGTCGCAATCCACGAACCTCGAACTCGATAATGTTGCTTCCCTAAGTGCATATAAAAGTTTCTTGAACACTGGACTTTTTGCTTCCATGTTGTAGAGGATTGAAAGACGATTCCAACGAGCCAAAAATCACTCAATTCGGACTTAAAATGAAGAATTTATTGAAGAAACAAGATTTGCACGAAGCGCGAGTGCTAAGACAGTATACACTGACTAGACAGTCTTGCTGACTGGACTCAGTTGATGACGTGGCATAAAACTGGATGCTGACGTGGCACAAAACTGAGCAGTCACACGGGCGCTGATTGGATAATGCTGACCTGACACCCGTTATTGACGAAGCGTTACTGACTGGATCAGGTTCATGACGTGACGACTGCTAATTGGTTACGGCTGCTGAGTTGGCAGATGACGTGTTGTGAGGATGTGGTCGTTAGTTCGACCCGAACGGTCTAACCT
>NC_039359.1:100148300-100221862 GCF_003573695.1 Papaver somniferum | reverse complement strand
GACGGTTGCTTCAACTTTCGTAACGGTTTCTTCAACTTTCGTAACGGTTTCTTCAACCTTCGTAACAGTTTTTCTGAAACAAAAGTTTTTCTTTTTTTTGCTGATTTTTGGATGGAATCTCGTGCTCGATTTCTGCTCCACTTTTCTCAATGGTAAAACACGATTGTTTTACACGAATCCCCTTAGTCGGCGCCAATGTTTGTACCCAAAAATTCTTTTAGGCACTAAACACGATGATTTGATGATAATTATTGAAATTAGTACTAGAAGACGATAGAAAATAAATAAGAAGACACGAATTTAACGTGGTTCGGAAAGTTATGCCTACATCCACGGAGGAATCCGATAGGGAGAGTATTGTATTTGTGAGATTACAATAGTTATTGTATTGTTAGCTAACCTAGGATTCCATGTACCTTTAGGGTTTATGATACATGCATTTATATAGTTTATGTAACCATATTCTGATAGAAACTTGATGTGCAAGCAACTTGGGCAACAAGATTTCTGGAAACTTCTGGAATCTTCTGTCACGGGCCGGATAGACGGGCTTGATTTACGGGCCCTCCGTGTATAAAATACACGGTACAAACATCGCCCCCTCTTAACCTCCAACTTGTTGGGGGTTAAGAAGTTTGTTTTTCCTTCTGCGACGACCGTTGATGACGTAACTCTCCCCCAAGCGTTTGTATATATATTACAAAGACGCCCCCAACTGTAATTACCTGCAAAAAATTTGCTCGCGTGCTAGGAGAGACTTTTTGCCACGTGGTGGACTTGTGATGCTCGAGAGCTAGTCGAGTCTCGAGTGAATGTAGTGTGCTTGCGGCTGGGGCAAGGCTTTTCGCTCGGCTGTAGCGCTCGATGCGTAGGCAGACTGGATGTATTTCTTGTGTTGAGTACGAGTCTTTAGAACAATATCGGGCATTGGGATCGTGGTTGATACGAGACTTTGTACGTACCAACATCGTGCGTTGGGCTCGTTGTCGAGACGAGACTTCATGCTTGCCAAAGTGAAAGTCTTTGTACTCGTGTGCAGGGCGAGATTTTATGCTCGCGATAAATGCAAAACTTAAGCTCTCAGGTGCAAGGTGAGGCTTTAGATGCTTGCGATGTGATGCAAGGCTAAACATTGAAGGGTCCAAGAAATCCTCATCTCGAACTCGATCAAATCGCTATCCACGAACCTCGATCATGTCGCAATCCACGAACCTCGAACTCGATCATGTTGCTTCCCTAAGTGCATATAAAGTTTCTTGAACACTGGAATTTTTGCTTCCATGTTGTAGAGGATTGAAAGACGATTCCAACGAGCCAAAAATCACTCAATTCGGACTTAAAGTGAATAATTTATTGAAGAAACAGGATTTGCACGAAGCGCGCGTGCTAAGACAGTATACACTGACTAGACAGTCTTGCTGACTGGACTCAGTTGATGACGTGGCATAAAACTGGATGCTGACGTGGCACAAAACTGAGCAGTCACACGGGCGCTGATTGGATAATGCTGACCTGACACCCGTTATTGACGAAGCGTTACTGACTGGATCAGGTTCATGACGTGACGACTGCTAATTGGTTACGGCTGCTGAGTTGGCAGATGACGTGTTGTGAGGATGTGGTCGTTAGTTCGACCCGAACGGTCTAACCTTTTTGGACCAGATACACATGGCGCCCTCTGATTAACTTGGATGGGTGAACAGAAACTTTTGGCAAGAGTTTCTGCAACTTTTCGCCACGCTTTCTTCAACTCTTGCAATGCTATCTTAAACTGCTTGTAACGGTTTCTTAAACGGTTTCGCAACAGTTTCTTTAACCTCGCGACGGTTGCTTCAACTTTCGTAACGGTTTCTTCAACTTTCGTAACGGTTTCTTCAACCTTCGTAACAGATTTTCTGAAACAAAAGTTTTTCTTTTTTTTGCTGATTTTTGGATGGAATCTCGTGCTCGATTTCTGCTCCACTTTTCTCAATGGTAAAACACGATTGTTTTACACGAATCCCCTTAGTCGGCGCCAATGTTTGTACCCAAAAATTCTTTTAGGCACTAAACACGATGATTTGATGATAATTATTGAAATTAGTGCTAGAAGACGATAGAAAATAAATAAGAAGACACGAATTTAACGTGGTTCGGAAAGTTATGCCTACATCCACGGAGGAATCCGATAGGGAGAGTATTTTATTTGTGAGATTACAATAGTTATTGTATTGTTAGCTAACCTAGGATTCCATGTACCTTTAGGGTTTATGATACATGCATTTATATAGTTTATGTAACCATATTCTGATAGAAACTTGATGTGCAAGCAACTTGGGCAACAAGATTTCTGGAAACTTCTGGAATCTTCTGTCACGGGCCGGATAGACGGGCTTGATTTACGGGCCCTCCGTGTATAAAATACACGGTACAAACATCGCCCCCTCTTAACCTCCAACTTGTTGGGGGTTAAGAAGTTTGTTTTTCCTTCTGCGACGACCGTTGATGACGTAACTCTCCCCCAAGCGTTTGTATATATATTACAAAGACGCCCCCAACTGTAATTACCTGCAAAAAATTTGCTCGCGTGCTAGTAGAGACTTTTTGCGACGTGGTGGACTTGTGATGCTCGAGATCTAGTCGAGTCTCGAGTGAATGTAGTGTGCTTGCGGCTGGGGCAAGGCTTTTCGCTCGGCTGTGGCGCTCGCTGTGTAGGCAGACTGGATGTATTTCTTGTGTTGAGTACGAGTCTTTAGACCAATATCGGGCATTGGGATCGTGGTTGATACGAGACTTTGGACGTACCAACATCGTGCGTTGGGCTCGTTGTCGAGACGAGACTTCATGCTTGCCAAAGTGAAATTCTTCGTATTCGTGTGCAGGGCGAGATTTTGTGCTCGCGATAAATGCAAAACTTAAGCTCTCAGGTGCAAGGTGAGGCTTTAGGAGCTTGCGATGTGATGCAAGGCTAAACATTGAAGGGTCCAAGAAATCCTCATCTCGAACTCGATCATATCGCTATCCACGAACCTCAATCTCGATCATGTCGCAATCCACGAACCTCGAACTCGATCATGTTGCTTCCCTAAGTGCATATAAAAGTTCTTGAACACTGGAATTTTTGCTTCCATGTTGTAGAGGATTGAAAGACGATTCCAACGAGCCAAAAATCACTCAATTCGGACTTAAAATGAAGAATTTATTAAGAAATAAGTTTTGCACGAAGCTCGCGTGCTAAGACAGTATACACTGACTAGACAGTCTTGCTGACTGGACTCAGTTGATGACGTGGCATAAAACTGGATGCTGAGGTGGCACAAAACTGAGCAGTCACACAGGCGCTGATTGGATAATGCTGACCTGACACCCGTTATTGACGAAGCGTTACTGACTGGATCAGGTTCATGACGTGACGACTGCTAATTGGTTACGGCTGCTGAGTTGGCAGATGACGTGTTGTGAAGATGTGGTCGTTAGTTCGACCGGAACGGTCTAACCTGTTTGGACCAGATACACATGGCGCCCTCTGATTAACTTGGATGGGTGAACAAAAACTTTTGGCAAGAGTTTCTGCAACTTTTCGCCACGCTTTCTTCAACTCTTGCAATGCTATCTTAAACTGCTTGTAACGGTTTCTTAAACGGTTTCGCAACAGTTTCTTTAACCTCGCGACGGTTGCTTCAACTTTCGTAACGGTTTCTTCAACTTTCGTAACGGTTTCTTCAACCTTCGTAACAGTTTTTCTGAAACAAAAGTTTTTCTTTTTTTTGCTGATTTTTGGATGGAATCTCGTGCTCGATTTCTGCTCCACTTTTCTCAATGGTAAAACACGATTGTTTTACACGAATCCCCTTAGTCGGCGCCAATGTTTGTACCCAAAAATTCTTTTAGGCACTAAACACGATGATTTGATGATAATTATTGAAATTAGTACTAGAAGACGATAGAAAATAAATAAGAAGACACGAATTTAACGTGGTTCGGAAAGTTATGCCTACATCCACGGAGGAATCCGATAGGGAGAGTATTGTATTTGTGAGATTACAATAGTTATTGTATTGTTAGCTAACCTAGGATTCCATGTACCTTTAGGGTTTATGATACATGCATTTATATAGTTTATGTAACCATATTCTGATAGAAACTTGATGTGCAAGCAACTTGGGCAACAAGATTTCTGGAAACTTCTGGAATCTTCTGTCACGGGCCGGATAGACGGGCTTGATTTACGAGCCCTCCGTGTATAAAATACACGGTACAAACATCGCCCCCTCTTAACCTCCAACTTGTTGGGGATTAAGAAGTTTGTTTTTCCTTCTGCGACGACCGTTGATGACGTAACTCTCCCCCAAGCGTTTGTATATATATTACAAAGACGCCCCCAACTGTAATTACCTGCAAAAAATTTGCTCACGTGCTAGGAGAGACTTTTTGCCACGTGGTGGACTTGTGATGCTCGAGAGATAGTCGAGTCTCGAGTGAATGTAGTGTGCTTGCGGCTGGGGCAAGGCTTTTCGCTCGGCTGTAGCGCTCGCTGCGTAGGCAGACTGGATGTATTTCTTGTGTTGAGTACGAGTCTTTAGACCAATATCCGGCATTGGGATCGTGGTTTATACGAGACTTTGGACGGACCAACATCGTGCGTTGGGCTCGTTGTCGAGACGAGACTTCATGCTTTCCAAAGTGAAAGTCTTCGTACTCGTGTGCAGGGCGAGATTTTATGCTCGCGATAAATGGAAAACTTAAGCTCTCAGGTGCAAGGTGAGGCTTTAGGTGCTTGTGATGTGATGCAAGGCTAAACATTGAAGGGTCCAAGAAATCCTCATCTCGAACTCGATCATATCGCTATCCACGAACCTCGATCTCGATCATGTCGCAATCCACGAACCTCGAACTCGATCATGTTGCTTCCCTAAGTGCATATAAAAGTTTCTTGAACACTGGAATTTTTGCTTCCATGTTGTAGAGGATTGAAAGACGATTCCAACGAGCCAAAAATCACTCAATTCGGACTTAAAATGAAGAATTTATTAAGAATCAAGATTTGCACGAAGCTCGCGTGCTAAGACAGTATACACTGACTAGACAGTCTTGCTGACTGGACTCAGTTGATGACGTGGCATAAAACTGGATGCTGACGTGGCACAAAACTGAGCAGTCACACGGGCGCTGATTGGATAATGCTGACCTGACACCCGTTATTGACGAAGCGTTACTGACTGGATCAGGTTCATGACGTGACGACTGCTAATTGGTTACGGCTGCTGAGTTGGCAGATGATGTGTTGTGAAGATGTGGTCGTTAGTTCGACCGGAACGGTCTAACCTGTTTGGACCAGATACACATGGCGCCCTCTGATTAACTTGGATGGGTGAACAGAAACTTTTGGCAAGAGTTTCTGTAACTTTTCGCCACGCTTTCTTCAACTCTTGCAATGCTATCTTAAACTGCTTGTAACGGTTTCTTAAACGGTTTCGCAACAGTTTCTTTAACCTCGCGACGGTTGCTTCAACTTTCGTAACGGTTTCTTCAACTTTCGTAACGGTTTCTTCAACCTTCGTAACAGTTTTTCTGAAACAAAAGTTTTTCTTTTTTTTTGCTGATTTTTGGATGGAATCTCGTGCTCGATTTCTGCTCCACTTTTCTCAATGGTAAAACACGATTGTTTTAAACGAATCCCCTTAGTCGGCGCCAATGTTTGTACCCAAAAATTCTTTTAGGCACTAAACACGATGATTTGATGATAATTATTGAAATTAGTACTAGAAGACGATAGAAAATAAATAAGAAGACACGAATTTAACGTGGTTCGGAAAGTTATGCCTACATCCACGGAGGAATCCCATAGGGAGAGTATTGTATTTGTGAGATTACAATAGTTATTGTATTGTTAGCTAACCTAGGATTCCATGTACCTTTAGGGTTTATGATACATGCATTTATATAGTTTATGTAACCATATTCTGATAGAAACTTGATGTGCAAGCAACTTGGGCAACAAGATTTCTGGAAACTTCTGGAATCTTCTGTCACGGGCCGGATAGACGGGCTTGATTTACGGGCCCTCCGTGTATAAAATACACGGTACAAACATCGCCCCCTCTTAACCTCCAACTTGTTGGGGGTTAAGAAGTTTGTTTTTCCTTCTGCGACGACCGTTGATGACGTAACTCTCCCCCAAGCGTTTGTATATATATTACAAAGACGCCCTCAACTGTAATTACCTGCAAAAAATTTGCTTACGTGCTAGGAGAGACTTTTTGCCACGTGGTGGACTTGTGATGCTCGAGAGATAGTCGAGTCTCGAGTGAATGTAGTGTGCTTGCGGCTGGGGGAAGGCTTTTCGCTCGGCTGTAGCGCTCGCTGCGTAGGAAGACTGGATGTATTTCTTGTGTTGAGTACGAGTCTTTAGACCAATATCGGTCATTGGGATCGTGGTTGATACGAGACTTTGGACGTACCAACATCGTGCGTTGGGCTCGTTGTCGAGACGAGACTTCATGCTTTCCAAAGTGAAAGTCTTCGTACTCGTGTGCAGGGCGAGATTTTATACTCGCGATAAATGCAAAACTTAAGCTCTCAGGTGCAAGGTGAGGCTTTAGGTGCTTGCGATGTGATGCAAGGCTAAACATTGAAGGGTCCAAGAAATCCTCATCTCGAACTCGATCATATCGCTATCCACGAACCTCGATTTCGATCATGTCGCAATCCACGAACCTCGAACTCGATAATGTTGCTTCCCTAAGTGCATATAAAAGTTTCTTTAACACTGGACTTTTTGCTTCCATGTTGTAGAGGATTGAAAGACGATTCCAACGAGCCAAAAATCACTCAATTCGGACTTAAAATGAAGAATTTATTAAGAAACAAGATTTGCACGAAGCTCGCGTGCTAAGACAGTATACACTGACTAGAAAGTCTTGCTGACTGGACTCAGTTGATGCCGTGGCATAAAACTGGATGCTGACGTGGCACAAAACTGAGCAGTCATACGGGCGCTGATTGGATAATGCTGACCTGACACCCGTTATTGACGAAGCGTAACTGACTGGATCAGGTTCATGACGTGACGACTGCTAATTGGTTACTGCTGCTGAGTTGGCAGATGACGTGTTGTGAGGATGTCGTCGTTAGTTCGACCCGAACGGTCTAACCTGTTTGGACCAGATACACATGGCGCCCTCTGATTAACTTGGATGGGTGAACAGAAACTTTTGGCAAGAGTTTCTGCAACTTTTCGCCACGCTTTCTTCAACTCTTGCAATGCTATCTTAAACTGCTTGTAACGGTTTCTTAAACGGTTTCGCAACAGTTTCTTTAACCTCGCGACGGTTGCTTCAACTTTCGTAACGGTTTCTTAAACTTTCGTAAAGGTTTCTTCAACCTTCGTAACAGTTTTTCTGAAACAAAACTTTTTCTTTTTTTTGCTGATTTTTGGATGGAATCTCGTGCTCGATTTCTGCTCCACTTTTCTCAATGGTAAAACACGATTGTGTTACACGAATCCCCTTAGTCGGCGCTAATGTTTGTACCCAAAAATTCTTTTAGGCACTAAACACGATGATTTGATGATAATTATTGAAATTAGTGCTAGAAGACGATAGAAAATAAATAAGAAGACACGAATTTAACGTGGTTCGGAAAGTTATGCCTACATCCACGGAGGAATCCGATAGGGAGAGTATTAAATTTGTGAGATTACAATAGTTATTGTATTGTTAGCTAACCTAGGATTCCATGTACCTTTAGGGTTTATGATACATGCATTTATATAGTTTATGTAACCATATTCTGATAGAAACTTGATGTGCAAGCAACTTGGGCAACAAGATTTCTGGAAACTTCTGGAATCTTCTGTCACGGGACGGATAGACATGCTTGATTTACGGGCCCTCCGTGTATAAAATACACGGTACAAACATCGCCCCCTCTTAACCTCCAACTTGTTGGGGGTTAAGAAGTTTGTTTTTCCTTCTGCGACGACCGTTGATGACGTAACTCTCCCCCAAGCGTTTGTATATATATTACAAAGACGCCCCAACTGTAATTACCTGCAAAAAATTTGCTCGCGCGCTAGGAGAGACTTTTTGCCACTTGGTGGACTTGTGATGCTCGAGAGCTAGTCGAGTCTCGAGTGAATGTAGTGTGCTTGCGGCTGGGGCAAGGCTTTTCGCTCGGCTGTAGCGCTCGCTGCGTAGGCAGACTGGATGTATTTCTTGTGTTGAGTACGAGTCTTTAGACCAATATCGGGCATTAGGATCGTGGTTGATACGAGACTTTGGACGTACCAACATCGTGCGTTGGGCTCGTTGTCGAGACGAGACTTCATGCTTGCCAAAGTGAAAGTCTTCGTACTCGTGTGCAGGGCGAGATTTTATGCTCGCGATAAATGCAAAACTTAAGCTCTCAGGTGCAAGGTGAGGCTTTAGGTGCTTGCGATGTGATGCAAGGCTAAACATTGAAGGGTCCAAGAAATCCTCATCTCGAACTCGATCATATCGCTATCCACGAACCTCGATCTCGATCATGTCGCAATCCACGAACCTCGAACTCGATAATGTTGCTTCCCTAAGTGCATATAAAAGTTTCTTGAACACTGGAATTTTTGCTTCCATGTTGTAGAGGATTGAAAGACGATTCCAACGAGCCAAAAATCACTCAATTCGGACTTAAAATGAAGAATTTATTGAAGAAACAAGATTTGCACGATGCGCGCGTGCTAAGACAGTATACACTGACTAGAAAGTCTTGCTGACTGGACTCAGTTGATGACGTGGCATAAAATTGGATACTGACGTGGCACAAAACTGAGCAGTCACACGGGCGCTGATTGGATAATGCTGACCTGACACCCGTTATTGACAAAGCGTTACTGACTGGATCAGGTTCATGACGTGACGACTGCTAATTGGTTACGGCTGCTGAGTTGGCAGATGACGTGTTATGAGGATGTGGTCGTTAGTTCGACCCGAACGGTCTAACCTGTTTGGACCAGATACACATGGCGCCCTCTTATTAACTTGGATGGGTGAACAGAAACTTTTGGCAAGAGTTTCTGCAACTTTTCGCCACGCTTTCTTCAACTCTTGCAATGCTATCTTAAACTGCTTATAACGGTTTCGCAACAGTTTCTTTAACCTCGCGACGGTTGCTTCAACTTTCGTAACGGTTTCTTCAACTTTCGTAACGGTTTCTTCAACCTTCGTAAAAGTTTTTCTGAAACAAAACTTTTTCTTTTTTTTGCTGATTTTTGGATGGAATCTCGTGCTCGATTTCTGCTCCACTTTTCTCAATGGTAAAACACGATTGTTTTACACGAATCCCCTTAGACGGCGCCAATGTTTGTACCCAAAAATTCTTTTAGGCACTAAACACGATGATTTGATGATAATTATTGAAATTAGTGCTAGAAGACGATAGAAAATAAATAAGAAGACACGAATTTAACGTGGTTCGGAAAGTTATGCCTACATCCACAGAGGAATCCCATAGGGAGAGTATTGTATTTGTGAGATTACAATAGTTATTGTATTGTTAGCTAACCTAGGATTCCATGTACCTTTAGGGTTTATGATACATGCATTTATATAGTTTATGTAACCATATTCTGATAGAAACTTGATGTGCAAGCAACTTGGGCAACAAGATTTCTGGAAACTTCTGGAATCTTTTGTCACGGGCCGGATAGACGGGCTTGATTTAAGGTCCCTACGTGTATAAAATACACGGTACAAACATCTCCCCCTCTTAACCTCCAACTTGTTGGGGGTTAAGAAGTTTGTTTTTCCTTCTGCGACGACCATTGATGACGTAACTCTCCCCCAAGCGTTTGTATATATATTACAAAGACGCCCCCAACTGTAATTACCTGCAAAAAATTTTCTCGCGTGCTAGGAGAGACTTTTTGCCACTTGGTGGACTTGTGATGCTCGAGAGCTAGTCGAGTCTCGAGTGAATGTAGTGTGCTTGCGGCTGGGGCAAGGCTTTTCGCTCGGCTATAGCGCTCGCTGCGTAGGCAGACTGGATGTATTTCTTGTGTTGAGTACGAGTCTTTAGACCAATATCGGGCATTGGGATCGTGGTTGACACGAGACTTTGGACGTACCAACATCGTGCGTTGGGCTCGTTGTCGAGACGAGACTTCATGCTTGCCAAAGTGAAAGTCTTCGTACTCGTGTGCAGGGCGAGATTTTATGCTCGCGATAAATGCAAAACTTAAGCTCTCAGGTGCAAGGTGAGGCTTTAGGTGCTTGCGATGTGATGCAAGGCTAAACATTGAAGGGTCCAAGAAATCCTTATCTCGAACTCGATCATATCGCTATCCACGAACCTCGATCTCGATCATGTCGCAATCCACGAACCTCGAACTCGATCATGTTGCTTCCCTAAGTGCATATAAAAGTTTCTTCAACACTGGAATTTTTGCTTCCATGTTGTAGAGGATTGAAAGACGATTCCAACGAGCCAAAAATCACTTAATTCGGACTTAAAATGAAGAATTTATTGAAGAAACAAGATTTGCACGAAGCGCGCGTGCGAAGACAGTATACACTGACTAGACAGTCTTGCTGACTGGACTCAGTTGATGACGTGGCATAAAACTGGATGCTGACGTGGCACAAAACTGAGCAGTCACACGGGCGCTGATTGGATAATGCTGACCTGACACCCGTTATTGACAAAGCGTTACTGACTGGATCGGGTTCATGACGTGACGACTGCTAATTGGTTACGGCTGCTGAGTTGGCAGATGACGTGTTGTGAGGATGTGGTTGTTAGTTCGACCCGAACGGTCTAACCTGTCTGGACCAGATACACATGGCGCCCTCTGATTAACTTGGATGGGTGAACAGAAACTTTTGGCAAGAGTTTCTAAATTTTTTCTCCACGCTTTCTTCAACTCTTGCAATGCTATCTTAAACTTCTTGTAACGGTTTCGCAACAGTTTCTTTAACCTCGCGACAGTTGCTTCAACTTTCGTAACGGTTTCTTCAACTTTCGTAACGGTTTCTTCAACCTTCGTAACAGTTTTTCTGAAACAAAACTTTTTCTTTTTTTGTTGATTTTTGGATGGAATCTCGTGCTCGATTTCTGCTCCACTTTTCTCAATGGTAAAACACGATTGTTTTACACGAATCCCCTTAGTCAGCGTCAATGTTTGTACCCAAAAATTCTTTTAGGCACTAAATTCGATGATTTGATGATAATTATTGAAATTAGTGCTAGAAGACGATAGAAAATAAATAAGAAGACACAAATTTAACGTGGTTCGGAAAGTTATGCCTACATCCACGGAGGAATCCCATAGGGAGAGTATTGTATTTGTGAGATTACAATAGTTATTGTATTGTTAGCTAACCTAGGATTCCATGTACCTTTAGGGTTTATGATACATGCATTTATATAGTTTATGTAACCATATTCTGATGGAAACTTGATGTGCAAGCAACTTGGGCAACAAGATTTCTGGAATCTTCTTTCACGGGCCGGATAGACGGGCTTGATTTACGGGCCCTCCGTGTATAAAATACACGGTACAAACATCGCCCCCTCTTAACCTCCAACTTGTTGGGGGTTAAGAAGTTTGTTTTTCCTTCTGCGACGACCGTTGATGACGTAACTCTCCCCCAAGCGTTTGTATATATATTACAAAGACGCCCCCAACTGTAATTACTTGCAAAAAATTTGCTCGCGTGCTAGGAGAGACTTTTTGCCACGTGGTGTACTTGTGATGCTCGAGAGCTAGTCGAGTCTCGAGTGAATGTAGTGTGCTTGCGGCTGGGGCAAGGCTTTTCGCTCGACTGTAGCGCTCGCTGCGTAGGCAGACTGGATGTATTTCTTGTGTTGAGTACGAGTCTTTAGACCAATATCGGGCATTGGGATCGTGGTTGATACGAGACTTTGGACGTACCAACATCGTGCGTTGGGCTCGTTGTCGAGACGAGACTTCATTCTTGCCAAAGTGAAAGTCTTCGTACTCGTGTGCAGGGCGAGATTTTATGCTCGCGATAAATGCAAAACTTAAGCTCTCAGGTGCAAGGTGAGGCTTTAGGTGCTTGCGATGTGATGCAAGGCTAAACATTGAAGGGTCCAAGAAATCCTCATCTCGAACACGATCATATCGCTATCCACGAACCTCGATCTCGATCATGTCGCAATCCACGAACCTCGAACTCGATCATGTTCCTTCCCTAAGTGCATATAAAAGTTTTTTGAACACTGGAATTTTTGCTTCCATGTTGTAGATGATTGAAAGACGATTCCAACGAGCCAAAAATCACTCAATTCGGACTTAAAATGAAGAATTTATTGAAGAAACAAGATTTGCACGAAGTGCGCGTGCTAAGACAGTATACACTGACTAGACAGTCTTGCTGACTGGACTCAGTTGATGACGTGGCATAAAACTGGATGCTGATGTGGCACAAAACTGAGCAGTCACACGGGCGCTGATTGGATAATGCTGACCTGACACCCGTTATTGACAAAGCGTTACTGACTGGATCGGGTTCATGACGTGACGACTGCTAATTGGTTACGGCTGCTGAGTTGGCAGATGACGTGTTGTGAGGATGTGGTCGTTAGTTTGACCCGAACGGTCTAACCTGTTTGGACCAGATACACATGGCGCCCTCTGATTAACTTGGATGGGTGAACAGAAACTTTTGGCAAGAGTTTCTGAATTTTTTCTCCACGCTTTCTTCAACTCTTGCAATGCAATCTTAAACTGCTTGTAACGGTTTCGCAACAGTTTCTTTAACCTCGCGACGGTTGCTTCAACTTTCGTAACGGTTTCTTCAACTTTCGTAACGGTTTCTTCAACCTTCGTAACAATTTTTCTGAAACAAAACTTTTTCTTTTTTTGTTGATTTTTGGATGGAATCTCGTGCTCGATTTCTGCTCCACTTTTCTCAATGGTAAAACACGATTGTTTTACACGAATCCCCTTAGTCGGCGTCAATGTTTGTACCCAAAAATTCTTTTAGGCACTAAACACGATGATTTGATGATAATTATTGAAATTAGTGCTAGAAGACGATAGAAAATGAATTAGAAGACACGAATTTAACGTGGTTCGGAAAGTTATGCCTACATCCACGGAGGAATCCCATAGGGAGAGTATTGTATTTGTGATATTACAATAGTTATTGTATTGTTAGCTAACCTAGGATTCCATGTACCTTTAGGGTTTATGATACATGCATTTATATAGTTTATGTAACCATATTCTGATAGAAACTTGATTTGCAAGCAACTTGGGCAACAAGATTTCTGGAAACTTCTGGAATCTTCTGTCACGGGCCGGATAGACGGGATTGATTTACGGGCCCTCCGTGTATAAAATACACGGTACAAACATCGCCCCCTCTTAACCTCCAACTTGTTGGGGGTTAAGAAGTTTTTTTTTCCTTCTGCGACGACCGTTGATGACGTAACTCTCCCCCAAGCGTTTGTATATATATTACAAAGACGCCCCCAACTGTAATTACCTGCAAAAAATTTGCTCGCGTGCTAGGAGAGACTTTTTGCCACTTGGTGGACTTGTGATGCTCGAGGGCTAGTCGAGTCTCGAGTGAATGTAGTGTGCTTGCGGCTGGGGCAAGGCTTTTCGCTCGGCTGTAGCGCTCGCTGCGTAGGCAGACTGGATGTATTTCTTGTGTTGAGTACGAGTCTTTAGACCAATATCGGGCATTGTGATCGTGGTTGATACGAGACTTTGGACGTACCAACATCGTGCGTTGGGCTCGTTGTCGAGACGAGACTTCATGCTTGCCAAAGTGAAAGTCTTCGTACTCGTGTGCAGGGCGAGATTTTATGCTCGCGATAAATGCAAAACTTAAGCTCTCAGGTGCAAGGTGAGGCTTTAGGTGCTTTCTATGTGATGCAAGGCTAAACATTGAAGGGTCTAAGAAATCCTCATCTCGAACTCGATCATATCGCTATCCACGAACCTCGATCTCGATCATGTCGCAATCCACGAACCTCGAACTCAATCATGTTGCTTCCCTAAGTGCATATAAAAGTTTCTTTAACACTTGAATTTTTGCTTCCATGTTGTAGAGGATTGAAAGACGATTCCAACGAGCCAAAAATCACTCAATTCGGACTTAAAATGAAGAATTTATTGAAGAAACAAGATTTGCACGAAGCGCGCGTGCTAAGACAGTATACACTGACTAGACAGTCTTGCTGACTGGACTCAGTTGATGACGTGGCATAAAAATGGATGCTTACGTGTCACAAAATTGAGAAGTCACACGGGCGCTGATTGGATAATGCTGACCTGACACCCGTTGCTGACGAAGCGTTACTGATTGGATCAGGTTCATGACGTGACGACTGCTAATTGGTTACGGCTGCTGAGTTGGCAGATGACGTGTTGTGAGTATGTGGTCGTTAGTTCGACCCGAACGTTCTAACCTGGTTGGACCAGATACACAGGACGCCCTCTGATTAACTTGGATGGGTGAACAGAAACTTTTGGCAAGAGTTTCTGCAAATTTTCGCCACGCTTTCTTCAACTCTTGCAATGCTATCTTCAACTGCTTGTAACCGTTTCTTCAACGGTTTCGCAACAGTTTCTTTAACCTCGCGACGTTTGCTTCAACTTTCGTAACGGTTTCTTCAACTTTCGTAACGGTTTCTTTAACCTTCGTAACAGTTTTTCTGAAACAATACTTTTTCTTTTTTTGCTGATTTTTGGATGGAATCTCGTGCTCGATTTCTGCTTCACTTTTCTCAATGGTAAAATACGATTGTTTTACACAAATCCCCTTAGTCGGCGCCAATGTTTGTACCCAAAAATTCTTTTAGGCACTAAACACGATGATTTGATGATAATTATTGAAATTAGTGCTAGAAGACGATAGAAAATAAATAAAAAGACACGAATTTAACGTGGTTCGGAAAGTTATGCCTACATCCACGGAGGAATCCCATAGGGAGAGTATTGTATTTGTGAGATTACAATAGTTATTGTATTGTTAGCTAACCTAGGATTCCATGTACCTTTAGGGTTTATGATACATGCATTTATATAGTTTATGTAACCATATTCTGATAGAAACTTGATGTGCAAGCAACTTGGGCAACAAGATTTCTGGAAACTTCTGGAATCTTCTTTCACGGGCCGGATAGACGGGCTTGATTTACGGGCCCTCCGTGTATAAAATACACGGTACAAACATCGCCCCCTCTTAACCTCCAACTTGTTGGGGGTTAAGAAGTTTGTTTTTCCTTCTGCGACGACCGTTGATGACGTAACTCTCCCCCAAGCGTTTGTATATATATTACAAAGACGCCCCCAACTGTAATTACCTACAAAAAATTTGCTCGCGTGCTAGGAGAGACTTTTTTCCACGTGGTGGACTTGTGATGCTCGAGAGCTAGTCGAGTCTCGAGTGAATGTAGTGTGCTTGCGGCTGGGGCAAGGCTTTTCGCTCGGCTGTAGCGCTCGCTGCGTAGGCAGACTGGATGTATTTCTTGTGTTGAGTACGAGTCTTTAGACCAATATCGGGCATTGTGATCGTGGTTGATACGAGACTTTGGACGTACCAACATCGTGCGTTGGGCTCGTTGTCGAGACGAGACTTCATGCTTGCCAAAGTGAAAGTCTTCGTACTCGTGTGCAGGGCGAGATTTTATGCTCGCGATAAATGCAAAACTTAAGCTCTCAGGTGCAAGGTGAGGCTTTAGGTGCTTTCTATGTGATGCAAGGCTAAACATTGAAGGGTCTAAGAAATCCTCATCTCGAACTCGATCATATCGCTATCCACGAACCTCGATCTCGATCATGTCGCAATCCACGAACCTCGAACTCAATCATGTTGCTTCCCTAAGTGCATATAAAAGTTTCTTTAACACTGGAATTTTTGCTTCCATGTTGTAGAGGATTGAAAGACGATTCCAACGAGCCAAAAATCACTCAATTCGGACTTAAAATGAAGAATTTATTGAAGAAACAAGATTTGCACGAAGCGCGCGTGCTAAGACAGTATACACTGACTAGACAGTCTTGCTGACTGGACTCAGTTGATGACGTGGCATAAAAATGGATGCTTACGTGGCACAAAATTGAGAAGTCACACGGGCGCTGATTGGATAATGCTGACATGACACCCGTTGCTGACGAAGCGTTACTGATTGGATCAGGTTCATGACGTGACGACTGCTAATTGGTTACGGCTGCTGAGTTGGCAGCTGACGTGTTGTGAGGATGTGGTCGTTAGTTCGACCCGAACGGTCTAACCTGGTTGGACCAGATACACAGGGCGCCCTCTGATTAACTTGGATGGGTGAACAGAAACTTTTGGCAAGAGTTTCTGCAACTTTTCGCCACGCTTTCTTCAACTCTTGCAATGCTATCTTCAACTGCTTGTAACGGTTTCTTCAACGGTTTCACAACAGTTTATTTAACCTCGCGACGGTTGCTTCAACTTTCGTAACGGTTTCTTCAACTTTCGTAACGGTTTCTTCAACCTACGTAACAGTTTTTCTGAAACAAAACTTTTTCTTTTTTTGCTGATTTTTGGATGGAATCTCGTTCTCGATTTCTGCTCCACTTTTCTCAATGGTAAAACACGATTGTTTTACACGAATCCCCTTAGTCAGCGCCAATGTTTGTACCCAAAAATTCTTTTAGGCACTAAACACGATGATTTGATGATAATTATTGAAATTAGTGCTAGAAGACGATAGAAAATAAATAAGAAGACACGAATTTAACGTGGTTCGGAAAGTTATGCCTACATCCACGGAGGAATCCCATAGGGAGAGTATTGTATTTGTGAGATTACAATAACTATTGTATTGTTAGATAACCTAGGATTCCATGTACCTTTAGGGTTTATGATACATGCATTTATATAGTTTATGTAACCATATTCTGATAGAAACTTGATGTGCAAGCAACTTGGGCAACAAGATTTCTGGAAACTTCTGGAATCTTCTGTCACGGGCCGGCTAGACGTGCTTGATTTACGGGTCCTATCTGTATAACATACACGGTACAAACACTGAATCATGGAGATTTGGGGCGAAATGAAAGCCTATCCAGCAGGGACGCCTTAGTCGAAAAACTAAGGTAAGAAGATATCTCCTAAGGAGTGTAGAAACTCGATCAGGGTCCGAGGTACACAAACAGACCTATAAAAATGTAACTAACATTATTTTGCAAGAAAGGAGTTCAAACGATAGAGCGTGTAACATCAAAGAAAAGAGTATACAACAAGAAAGTAAGGATTAACGCGCATATATAAAATAAAGTGAAGGGATAGAAGTATGCATAGACGCGAAAATAACAGTACAAGAAATAGCTGAGGCAGAAAACTAAGGCACATCAAGAGGTAAAGTAAATGAGAAGATATACAGGAGTGACAATAAAATAATACTATCGTTAACATGAAGATACTTGCGAATATTAACATACAAATGATAGTCAGATCATCTTGTGACGACTAACAGAGGCAAGAATGGGAATGCAAACATATAAAGGAATGTTACCCGCCACTATATGATAGACTCACTCATATGCTATACATTATTATGAACGCATATGTTATACACTATTACCATTGGTAAAACGCTTTGCTTTCGACTAATGACAAACTGCAGGATTAAGATACGCAAGAGTAAAGGCAGAAAAAGAATATATATTGAAGAAAACAAATATACATTCAACTCTCAAAAGCTTGGGAACAACCAGCGTACAAAAGGCGAAGAAGGATAACATAATACAAAGAGCAGAAGAAGACTTTACAAGAAGGGAAAAAGAAAGAAAAGTGAAAAGAATCTTTAGAAAATGCGGCTATTTCCCACCCAAATCACCTTCAGTATCTTCCTAAGAATGCTCTCCTGATTCTTCACCAGTCTCCAAGTCATTGTCCTCTTCATCGATAACTTCGTATTCCTCGTATTCATCTTCACTATCAGATATCTCAATATCCTCCCCATTTAGGTAAACTTCAGAAGGTGTGAAATCTGGTAGAGGAATGTTATATGCGGTACAGATCTCCTCTGCGTTCTTCTTAACACATGAGTCGCGAAGACGAAGGGCATCTTTATTCAAATTGGAGCGAAGGCTATCAATTTCTTCTTCACTCTGCGCTACTTAGAATCTCTGGAAGAAAGCTTTGATCTCAAATCCTCAATCTCCTTGGGATGACTCTTCTCGAATTCTATAAAGAAGGACAAGAGTATTAATGACGCGCAAGAGAAAAATTCAAAGTGTAATATAAAGAGGAAATAATTAAAAAAAGAATCATAAGCAACCTTCTTTTCCATAAATAATGGCTCTAACCACTGCAGCGTGATCAGATTCTAAACTAACATTTGTAGCTAAACTAGTCCTAACATTGTCAATAACCCTAGCAGCCCATTCAAACTCATCATCCTTCTCAATGAGCAGACGAGAGCGAATCATATTCTCACGAGCAATCAAAGCGTTGTTTTCACTTATAGCCTGGTCTATCTCTATTTGAACTTGGAGTTTGACCTCATGAAACTCCTTTAAAGCTTGAGCACCCTTAAGAATTTCCTTATCCTTTTCAGTAACGAGAGTGTTCTTTTTCGCCTCAAGATTCTTAATTTCCTCCTTGTAATTATGTATGCGGCGTTTAAAACTATTATTCACGGGTAACATGTTCATATGTTTAAGAATTGCATATTTCGAATTGAGTTCCTCCGTATTAAAAATCCTCAATCTTTCATCTGAGGCCTTATTCAAGGAAGCATTAAGATGCTCTAGAAGAATTTCATCCTCAACGGGATAATTAATTTCCTCGTTAGTTAAGTTGTAGATCTCCGCAGAGACAAGAAATTAAAGGAAGGAGAAAATAACGCAGAGATGTTGGAGGGAAGAGGAGAATGAAATACATACCAATAAGTTGATCATTCCTATTGTAGAGATCTATCACGTGGTTAGAACTAGAATAAAGATCCCCTTTTAGCTTGAGATTTTCGCACTCAAGAGAATGAATCTTCCTTTGAAGATCAGTAGTAACAGCATAAGGCATACGGGCACTCTGCATCAATACAGAGTAAGCGGTGAAATAACCAAAAAGCGCGAAATCATAAGTGAAATTGACGCATAAGAAGGAAGCTTACCAAAGATCCAAGCGCAAATTGGAAACCAGGAATCAAGGCAGAGGCAACACCACAAAGAGAATCATGGCTTAATGAAGGAGCGTCACATATTTTAACAACAACATCGCATGCACGACCTAGCATGGCATTATCAACACAAGATAGTGTGTCAGAAAATATGTTAGATAAATCACCCATCGAAGACGTGGACGCAAAATTGTCAGGAAGAAGCAAGGCGTCATCATGAGAGAAGAAGTTTAAAGTAGAATGAGAAGATGCCCTCCGCTTCTTAGAAGGATTCTTGGAACAAGGTTTAGATACGGTCCTCTTATCCTTGCCTTTATCCTTCAGAAGAACATCACCACCCAAAGAAAGAGAAGCACCATTGTTAGAACCCTCAGCGTCTTCAGTCTCCACCTACATGCACAATGAGAGATAAGAAACATAGGTAACAATATTGTTAAAAGTTAAAAGAAGTATTTCTTACTTCATTAATGCGCGTAGTTTACGCCTTCGACACGTTCTTCTTAGCCTTCTTCTTCTGCTGTACAATCTAAGATGAAAGGAGGTGATAAGAGAAATGAAAAAAAATAAAGAAACTAAATAGAAAGAAAAAGTTAAAAGCAACATACCACATCTTTTTCCTCTGGCCAGTTGAACTCCCAAGGCTTACAAGTGGCAAGATCCTCGGGAAGAGGAAGAACTGACCCATCAGCATCCCTACCAGTAACGTAAGGACCCTCTAGAACAATAGGATACTCCACCCAATGAAAATCTTTTGAGAAACATGCAGAATCGTTGGAAGGATTGTGAAAATCAACATCTCGCATGATCTTATAATTCTCCACGATACCGTCTGCCATCTTCAAGCGAACACCCCAGTGGTATAATTCATTCTTTACAATGACAACCGAGTAGTTTTTGAAAAAATTCTCCACCGTATACTCTTTCGGAATAATTGGCTTTGTTACATACTTTGGCTAAGAAGACCCCAATCCAGCCACAGAACAAGCGTACTCAACCATTATCCTGATGCAATCGCCGCTCAACTGAAATATGTCGCGTGCGAATTTTTCATGACAGAAGAGTTCATAAAAAAGAGGAATATGGGGATTATAAATAGGAATGGGAATACCAGAAACAATTTTTCCAAGCGAGACAATGACCTTTTGATTATCCCATTGATCAAGAGCGAACCATTCAGGTCCAATTGCAATAGTAGGTAGAATCTTGAGGAACTTTAAGAGAAATACCCTTAGATTTAACGTTCCAAATTTTAAGAACTCTGCTTCCAACCTTTTAATCTCTTTAACGTTCTTCCATCCGGGTTTAGGAGCCATTTCAAGAATGTGAATACAGGTGTTTGAGGGTGAAAATGGTTTCTGCTGGTTTTGGTGAATTCGTGTGTGGGGATGAGAAACGAGTCTAAACCCTAAACAATACACTGCACGGGAGTACTTTTGATTCGAGAGATCAATCTGTACAATCCTGGCCTAAACCAAGAAATGGCCGTTCCAGGCTTGCTTCGGTCACAAAGTGAAGGAGAAGGGTTGGTTTTAGGGAGGGAGGCGAAGAAAGTGTTGAGACCAGAATCGTTGATTCTGAAGGCGTGGTTTGTTTATGACTTGTATCAGAAGGTAGAACTGGCTAGCAGAATGGAAATCTACTAGGTGATCTATGGATACTGTGTTGTTCTCCGACCCAAAACTTGTTCTTTGGTGGATATAGGTGAAACCTATTTATATAAGTCGTAATAAAACGTACCCTGGTCTCGTAGGAAGTGGGAACGATTGAGTGATGGAAGAGTGTGTAACTGTAAGAAACCGTGCTTCCATGATGAAGGAAGTGGATCCGTTTACACCCGTTACTTCTTTCCACCATTAACCATCCCGCTTCATGACACTTTCTTGTAATATGCGTATTGCACACCGCACACTGTAAACCGCCAGACCAATACCCTGATGAGTATCCCCCAGTTTTGTGACATGTTTGATGTCTCGAGTGTTTTCCTGGAAAACATGTAGCAGTTTGCTACGGGTGGAAAGTCAAGGTTAAGAGACTTGCCGCAGGAAAAATAGCATGTGGTGCTATTAGGTTTATCTTGGCTGGTCACCTAAAACTCGCCACAAGCCTGTCAGTTCTGTAGCGAACTTGGACGGTTGAGATTGCATCTCACGAGGAAGGATAGCCATTGATTATGGCCACATCCTGTCGGCGTTTGATAATGGCACAGTGGCTCTTTGAGCGCATGCCAACGATGTAGTGGCGCCTTTAACGCACACCAGTAGCACTACGACATGGCTGGCATAGTTTCGTTCATGCCAGTGGCACGGTGGCGTGGCCGGCATAGTTTGCGCATGCCAGTGGCACGATAGTGCAAGTAGCGCCTGGCGTATCCATGGCCGCTAGACTTCGGCACATTAGTGTTAAGAATCAAATATGGTGTGGCAACATCAGTTCCAGTCGCCACATCAATCCCACTGCTTTGTGGAATATTATTTTGGCTCGGTTGGCGTATCAAATTTACCTAAATTAGGGTTTGGCATGCCGAAACCCTAATTAGCACATAAGACATGCGGCATGTGGCCGTGGATGGCATGGGCACTTGGCATGCCCGTTTGGCATGTGCGCCTAGCATGCTCATTTTGGCATGTTTGGCATGCCGTGCGCATGGCATGCTCTTTTTGTCATGTTTGGCATGCCGTTAGCATGCTGGCGCGGTTTTGGGAAGCCAACTTAGTATGGATACCTCTTGACATAATTTCCACTTCTTTTAAAGCTGTGGCAGGTTTAGAGCAACCTGATTGGTCAATAAAAGTAGAGGTCCGGACAAGCATGGGTGTGGCCACTCTTTTGGTGTGCGTGGCAGGTTTAATGCGACCTGACTGGTCGATGAAAGTAGGGGGTCGGCCAAGCATGGGCGTGGCCACCCTTTTGGTGCTTGTGGCAGGTTTAATGCGATCTGATTGGTTGATGGGAGTGGGTCCAGCAATATGGGCCCAGCCACAACTCATGGATGTCTGGCGAGTTTAAAGCGACCTGATTGGTCGACAAAGGAATAAGGGTCGGTTAGGTAGCATAGGGCGTGGCCAAGTGGCATCGGTTTGCCTATGGCGTGGCCACGCTCCCTCTCATTGCTGCTCCTACTCCGCGGCTCCGTTATTCTTTGCTTTCTGACTGAGTATTTCGTGCAAGGGCCTTAACCTTGGTAATTGGAAATCCGTGCTACTCTGCTGCGAGTGAACACAAATCCGTCATGCCATACCGATATTAAGGATTCTGTCAGGGAACATATCACAGGAAAAGTACTCAGTGAGTCTTATATTAATAAGTAATATAGGCAAGGCGCTGAAATTTACAGAGCATCTGGGATTGTTGCTACATGCGCCAATCTGGATAAATTTCATGTAAATATATTGAACGGCTCAATAAATGTGCCAGTGTAGAGATTTCCACTCATGGCTTCGTTTCCTCGCAGAGTGACGTCACATCAGATGCAAGGTTTTACAAATTTAACCCTGAACTAAAAACCACCATCAACATTAAGTCCCCTGCTTAGCCCGTAACAGTGGCATTATTGCGGGGTAAGCATGAGATGGTGACAGACAAGGATAAAATCAAAATGGCAAGTCATTAAGAGATTTCCAGGAAAACTTGGCTAACCTTTGGCAGGAGGCATGAGGAATCCATAATCTTTGCACTGGTGGCTTGACATACTTCTGGCTTGGCCCCGTAGTGCCAGTCTTGGCGCTGCAACTTCTTCCATGAACCGCTGATGCTGACGTTTCTACCTTAGTCATGGAAAGGTAATGATCACGTTGTTGGCTGGCCAAAACACATAATGGCAAAGAGGGCGTCAGTGGCTTTGGTTCGTGGAACAGTGGAAGGCGTTGCAACCCTGGCAGAGATGGCGCTTCAATCTTGGCTGTGCGGAGATGGCGATGCTGACCTCGGAATAGCGCTGCTTTCTCGGAATGGTGGATGGTGCTGCTAGCTTGGAATGGTGGAAACTGGCTTCAGTCCGCGGAATGGTGGAAACTGGCTTCAGTCTGTGGAATGGTGAAAACTGGCTTCAGTCTGCGGATTGACTTTTAGTCCGTGTGAATTGTGGAAACTGACTTCAGTTCATGGAATGGTGGAAACGGGCTTCAGTCCGTGTGAATGGTGGAAACTGACTTCAGTCCATGGAATGGTGGAAACTCGCTTCAGCGGCAGATGATGAAAGTTGCAGAGAATAAAGAAAAGAAGAAAGAAAGTAAAGAAAGAGAAGAAAAAACGTGTTGGGGTATATAAAGGATCCCTTCCCCTTCTCCCGAGATATATCCTCTCATAAAGGCATTGACTAGAAACGGATATGAAGAGGAGGTTATTAGATCCTTTTAGGGACGCGTCAGTTAATAGGTGGATACGTGTAGGCTACCATGCCGAGATTCCGGAAAGATGTCAGCAGAAGGGAATACGAAAAGATGAGTTGGTGCGGCGAAATATCAAACTAGGGTTTCTCATACCATTCTTCAACTCATACAAAATGATATGATAAGGGGCAAAATGTGGGTGCAAAATACCGCACACTCAATAGGTATGTGAAATAATCTCTTTAGTGTCAAGCGAAAATGAACGCGTACCATATATCAAAGATGACGAACCAGATGACGTCACTAAGTCACAACTGGAATGTGAAGATCAATGCGGCAGTAAAGAATCCGTGCGGAAATATTAAAGTCTAAGCGATGTTGACGCGCTCCAGATCCGAAAATAAGGGCTTTATTAGATGTCCTCCACTATGTAAACTCCTATAAAAGGAGCCCAATGCCTTTGTAGAAATGAGAGATCTCTTTGGTGAGTTTAGATAAGATATTGAGGAGAGAGAAAGTTATTTGCTTCCCAAGTTAGGGTTTCAACTCATATATTTTATATTTGATCTATCTTTTAATGAAATGATTTAGAGTTCTTCCCATGGTGTCTTTAATAGAGTTCATATATTCTAACAAGGTGTGGTTGTAGGATTTCCTGAAACTATACACAAGATGAAAGCCTTTCACTATTATGAATAAGTAACCCCATTCCTGCATAGTCACTGGATTCATGATTCTCAACTCTTCTAACACTTGCATCACTAAAGTTTGTTTTCATTCATCTGTAACATTAGAATCAACTTGCCGGAGTTTTCTTTGATGAGTGAAGGTACCTCGCATACTACTACTAGGATACCAAACAGTGATTTTGCTTGCAGGCTTTAACATAAGTTCCTTACATACTTCACGCCTACTTCTGCAACTGTAGGAATTATCCAATGTCTTAACTTTGATTCCATTAGAACTTAGATCACAAGTTGCATCATTATCCACAAATAGCAAATTAGGATTTAGGCGATTGAAAATAGTATACATAATATATAATAAATGAGGTATCAATTGTCATTGGCTGGTTTTACTTTAAAAAGCTGCACAGGATTTGACTCCCCTAATGAATATAAGTGTTTGCATTGTTGGCGGGGTTCTTGGAGAGTGTAGTCTTTCAGCTTTCATGTTGAGATAAAAAGTAGCATTTGATCACTTGAAAATTTCTTTGAAGATAATAGTTTGTGTGAGACAGCTATTGTCGTCTTCTAAGAATGTTTCAATGATTGAAATGGGAGTTTAGAACAATTAACCATTAATTGGATATAGCACCTTATGTGTACTTGTATGCTAACTGTTGCAAGTTATTCCAAGTCCTGGAACCATAGTATGCATACATGTACGCGTGTTGGTTTGATAGTTGAAGTCCGAGAACTTAGTATGCATACCGGTATGCGCACCAGCGTAAGTTCAAGTCCGGGAATTCAACTGAGTTTGGTCGTGAACGACAGTATGCATACCCATTTGCATACTGGTGAACCCATACCAAGTACGAATACTTAGGTATGCGGACCCGTTTGCATACTTGAGTGGGTTAAGTTCTAAAATCGGTTTGTTCATGAACTAATACATTTATAAAATAAGGAATGCAATCTTTTGCAAACCGTGGATATAATGTTCATGAATTGATTCGATTGAATCAGAATCGATTTTACTTCAACTGTGTCTTGTATATTTCTATGAGAATATGAACAATTGAACAACTCTATAACTAGTTTCATTTGAGTCATTTGAACTAGTTGTGTTAAGATGAAAAAGGTTGATATGAAAGTGTTCATATGGCTAACTTCGGTTAACTATTGTTGAACCAACCAAGCGTCCACGTTTAGGTACGGTTACCCATATCTAAATGAAGTCACATTTCATTTGTGTATAACAAGCTAATATCTAACGGTTGAAAGATATTAGCTTGAATCTAATCAGGTTTTCATCTAACGATGAATGTTGAATGCTTTGTTACCAAGGTAACATTGATTGCAAACCCTGATTTGAAACTAAATAAGGGAGAACTCTACCAACTGGGAAACCTAATCCCCACACCTCCAATGTGATACTAGTTGCGACTAGAGTTGATTCTCCTTTAACCTAGGTTTTTCCTAAAACCAATATAGGTTAACGACTTAAAGACTTCATTGGGATTGTGAACCCAGACCCAACTATTTTCTATGTATTTGCGTGTTCTGATCTTACTTTGTTCTATCGTATTAAGTACGATCTTCTCTAAGATTTGCTCGAGATTTAATCTCTGATAGGTAAGATAAAAATTAGTCACAAAAATCTTCGTCACATCGTTTGTGATTCCACAATATCTTGTTCTGCTACCATACGATTAAGATTAGTATGAGGTGATTGATATTACTAGGCTGTTCTTCGGGAATATAAGTCTGGTATATCAATTATTTCCTGTTCACCTTGATTTATCAAAAGACGGAAAAAAACTCATAGTTATTTCTGTGGGAGACATATTTATCTACTCAATAGACCTTTCTGTGTGATACAAATTTGTTTATCAAGTATTCGACTTTGTGTCATAGCAACTCTTAGTTGTGGGTGAGATCAGCTAAGGGAATCAAGTGCGTAGAATCCGGCGTGGTTCTAAAGGCGTAAGGAACGCGACTGTACCTTGATCAGTTTGAGATTGGTTAGGGATCAACTACATTCCAGTCCGAAGTTAACTTGTAGTAGGCTAGTATCTGTAGCGGCTTAATACAGTGTGTTGTTCAAATCTGGACTAGGTCCTGGGGTTTTCTGCATTTGCGGTTTCCCTGTTAAAAAAATTTCTGGCATATGTGTTATTTCTTTTCCGCATTATATTTTTTTACATTTGAAATATCACAGTTTGTGCGTAGTTCAATCAATTAGATAATCCAATATTTGGTTGTTGATATAAATTGATTGATACGTGAACATTGGTCTTTGGTACTGTTCAAGTTATTTCTCATAATAATCAGGCTCCCGGATTCTATCTATTTGATTTGCTTATTACATTGAGAAACTGATATATAACTCTTTTATATATTTCCACTGATTGAGTCTGTCTAGTTGATTCTCTTGGAAATTATATTGGAGTTTTTCCATACAGATTTCTTAAAAGAAATGTTGGGTTTAGACTGCCGCTTGTTCAACAACAACCTCAGGCCCTATGAAAACAAAGTTAAAATTCACCAAAAGTTTCATGTATGGGTCATGTTAAACTCAAGAAAAAGTGTTTAATTTTAAGTCACCTAACTGATAAAAAGAACGAGATTATCAAAGAAAAAGAAAACCCATAAAATTAAAACCATTTAAAATTGCAGAAGTAGTAGTACCTTATAAAAATTCAAAAGAATAGAATAAGAAATTTGATACTTTGGTTTCTGATAAGAACCAACTCCATCAAATACTAAGTTTCTTTAACGTGATCACATGAAGAGTTCTCACGCAGTTGAGATTTGCAGAAATTTGTTTTGATTAAAGAGTCAACAAGAAGATGAAAACTGTATTTCCCATTCTGCTCCTTCAATGATTGGTGAAATAGGAAGAGTTGGAAGTTTTTGTTCTCGATTTATTCAATCGTTGAAATCACTGGATGATTGGAAATTTTTCCAGGTACTATTGGTAGATTTAATCCGTTATTGGTGGTTCATAGCTATCAGACCCGTTAGTGAAATTTGGTAAAAAAAGGATTATCCGGTTGAATTTTCCAAATGCTGTTTATTCTTTTTCTAAATATTATTTTCCGATGATCCTCGTTTTAGTAAACTGACTCAAACCTGCATTACGTTTTACAATCACAATAAAACCGAATCAGTTCTCAAAACCTAAGATCATATATTTTATTTTGTCAAATTAATGTTAGACCCACTAAATGGAGTAATTAGTAAAAGCGAAAAAAGTTTTAGGATCCATTAGAAATAAATATCTTCTGAAAGTTGTCACCTGTTACAATTCAATCCTGGAAAACATAATATAAAAGATCTTGTACCATCCAACGGCTAGCAATCTGCTAGCTTACAAAGCTTTGCCGCCCTGCCGCCCAGGATAGCACAACCCCATAAACTTTAAATTTATGGATTTGAATTTTTGAGAGACTTTTTAGTTGAAACAGGCTTGAGAGAAGTCTCACCAAAATATGGGATGATATTTTGAAAGACTTTTCTATTTAAGAATTTTTTATTTTCTTTCAAAGAATGTGTAAATAATAAATATGCAAAATTATTTTTAATAGAATTAACAATCTAGGTAATAAGGAAAAAAAAAACATAGTTCTATGTGTCATAAACATACAAAAGTACCATTTAATTTTCCATACAAAAATACTCTAATATTGGTTAGTAAATAAAAAAACTATTTTTAATCTGTTTTACTGTGAAAATATTTTGTTATTTGATTAGTATTTTATTTTAATCTCTACAAATCAATTTAAGTGAAACATCCTTGATCAATTTAAAGTGAAAACTCGGTACGAATCAAGATGATTTTAGTCTCCAAAAATCTCTCGTGAAGTTACTGAAAGTTTCTCAAAGTTTATGAACTTACGAGGATTCTCTCAAATTCTCTCAAACAACAAGTTTTTCAAAATTCCCAACAATCCTATTTGACAATCTCCTTTGTAGCGTAAATATTAAGCTTCTTTCTAATGTAGCCCACACCCATGTTAATCATAACCCAAAAAATTTAAATTAAAATAAAAATCAAACTGAATCTCAATCATTTTCAATAACAATTAAACTTAAATTTTCTTCTTAATCAAAATTAAAATAAATCCCGACTTTTATTTTAATCATGCTTCAAATCAATAATAATTGTTTTTCTTTTTAGTAATCCCAAAAATTGACCAATGGTTAATTTTTACTGTACGCTCCAAAACAAAATAAACCATAATTCTTAATTTCACTAAAATGATATTCAGTTTTTTCAGTCATGAATACAAAAAAGTTGATCGTAATGGAATTAACTAAGAACAGAAACCGTTCCGGTTCTCTAGCACTAGTACTAAACCTCAAGTGACTCGGATTCGTACACATAACACAATCTCGTCCCACACAATAGGATCAAACCATAATACTGGACAACATTAGAATTTTAGAAATGAAAAACTAACTCAATCCGATCCAAGAGAAAGGAAGAAGAAGAAATATTGATAATGGCAGCTCCAGCTGTGGAGGGCGCAGCAGTAAGTGCTCTACGTTCGGTTCTGCATCGAGTCCGGCAAGCATCTGAGAAATCAGGACGTAAGGCTGAGCAGGTGAGAGTTGTAGGTGTAAGCAAGACAAAACCAGTGTCTCTCATTCGCCAACTTTATGATGCCGGTCACCGTTGTTTCGGTGAAAATTATGTTCAGGAAATCGTCGAAAAAGCTCCTCAGGTATACATATATATTATATCCGCTTTTCTTTATCCTACGTTTTAATTTGGATTTTTCAATCTAAATATTGTTAATTTGTGATTTTGTTGAATTTCTGAAGCTTCCTCTAGATATTGAATGGCATTATATCGGGCATTTGCAGAGTAACAAAGTGAAATCTCTTCTGGGTATGTTCAAGTTTTTAATCTCTTTGTTATGTAGAGTTTGTAATCAGATTTGTAACCTAGGGTATACATTTTCAATTTAGCTTGATTTCGATTTATGCCCAATAAGGTTTGCAATTTGCTGCTGTTGATTGAATTTTCCCAACCAAGAGAACTTAGGTTTGGTGTGTCAATGTGCAGTAAATAAAGCTCATTGATATGCCACAAAAGAATACACTGATTAAATTTGTTTGATAAAGTAAATTATAGTAAAAATAATTTGTTTGATAAAGTACACCAATGCGCCTCACTTCCAGCTGCCTCGAATTAATAGGAAATGGTTAGGAGAAACGATTTACAAGTGTTGTTTTCGGTGAACCAAATCCAACTGATTTCAACCGGCTAGCTAACAATTTTTCAGAGTGAATGCATCAAATTAGCTCCAGGGTTCAGGGTGTTAAAATTTGACTAGGCAAGATTTGGTGCTCAGGGGGGATGTGCGATTCTACAGCAGAATTCTTTGGAAACAACTGCATTGTTCTTTCAGGTTCCAAAAACTAAGAATATCTTCCAGTACTGTACTTTTGAAATCTTTCTCAACCCTATTCTCACCCAAATCAATGTTGATTTTTACGCACATGATATCTGTTAGTGAGAACTTGTACTTAATCTTGTTGCCAGTTTCTCATGTGAACCGTGCCATGGCTGATTGTTGCCCCTTGCTACAAGTATCATATTCATAAATAAGTTTTAGCCTATTGTTACACACCTATTCTTTTAGATTTTGACTACTAATTGAGAAGTATACCATCATATTTTATGTTTCAGCTTTTGTGACATTTCATAGCATTGTAATTTCGAAAATGGGCATCTAAAAATGAGCTCCATCGTGGAAATCATTCTCGATGGAGCCCCATATTGCAGTCTTCATAGATCATTAAACATTTAATGTCTCGGATTGATTAATGGTCTTATAGATACTGATTTTCATTTTATGTATATTGTCTTTTTGCCGCACTCGGATTATGATGCAAACTAACCTTTATCCATACACAGCTGCAGTCCCCAGTCTTGCCATGTTTGAGAGCGTAGATAATGAGAAGGTAAAATTACTCTATTATCTGTTATACTGTAGAAGCCTTTTGTTGTTGTATGTACGTCGGTGTACTACTGCTATTTTTGTAGTCCCTGAAGTTCTATTGACATTGTTGTGCCTTGACTTTCCGTCTTTCTCTAGGAACTGCATGTGCTCAAATACCTCTAATTTATACCATGCCGTAAGGCCTGTATCTTTGGTCAATTGATAAAAGTTGAATTCAGTAGATGAGAACCATTACAATACATGATGACTCGGGGTAAAACTAAAGACACAGTACTTCAAATACAAATGTAATACTGAATTAGTTTACTTCAAATACCACTACCGAGTTTATTACATCAGTATTTTTGTTACGAGTTAACTCTACATGTTTTGTTGAAGATGTTGAATTTCTTGCCATGAATCTTCAAAAACTATGAAACATTTTTACCCCGTTCAATATCAGGCCCCTTATTAGGTGCTCCATGGTCTCTGTGCTTCACAGATTGCAAATCAACTCGACCGATTCATTGGAAACGCTGGAAGGGAGCCTTTGAAGGTTTTGGTTCAAGTGAATACTAGTGGTGAAGCTTGTGAGTAACGATACAAGATGTACAAATCCTCAAAAATCTATTAATAATGGTTTTCTCCATGATTCCCTCGACATTTAGCTATTATTCTTTACCATTTACCTGTTGCGCTTCTACATTCAAATTCAATAACCACCATGATAGATGATATCAATGTAGGAGGCCACAGGGTCAATTCAACTGATCAGATACAATTTGAAGTGAAAAATAGGCATCAAAGTATATTTTGGCATTATGGTTTTATGCTTACCAGATACAACTGACCGTCAATAGATTCTACTGTATAGGGTCAATTCAACTGACCATTAGCATATGTTTGAATGCTGATAAAGTGTTTGATTTTCCTTAAAGAGAAAGGTTAATTGTTTTCATTTGTGTGGTTTTTGTTACAGCGAAATCTGGTGTTGAACCTTCAGATTGTGTAAATCTCGTAAAACATGTTAAGCTGGGGTGCCCTAACCTTGAGTTTTCTGGCCTAATGACGATAGGAATGCCAGACTATACATCAACTCCCGAGAACTTCGGGGTAATGATTCCAATAGACACACTTAGTTACTAGCTTTATTTTCTTCTTTAGTTTCTAATGCCTCACATAGATTCTGTACTGTTGAAACAGTCGTTAAAAAACTGCAGAATTGAGGTTTGCAAGGCGCTTGGAATAACAGAAGAGCGCTGTGAGCTGTCCATGGGCATGTCCGGTGATTTTGAGCAAGCGGTGTGTATGGGTTAAACTGCTGTTTTTGAGACTTTAAATTTTTTATTTCTATTAGCAGAAAGGAGTTCTAGACTAGGTGCTGAAGCACTTGATTTTCTTCCTTCCATTTCTCAAAGGAAATATTGAGTTACTATCTTAGCAGAAAAGGTTTTGTTGTTTTATCAAAATTTTCATATCAGGGTATTCATGCTCCTAGTTTGGAGTGTATATTATTCAAATGTACATAACTAAAGTCGCATCCTCATTCTCTTGCTAGTTAAAAAAGAAGGCCGAGTTTTCATCAAACATGTATTTCTTATGCTTTTACCAGATAAATTTTACTATATAATAACTAGTGGTACTTACTTTATCAATCCCGGTGTCACACATTTCGGTTGTACAATTTCTGTCTAGTAGCTATTTAGGAGGGTTCCTGCGAAGCTGAACTTATAGTACACATGATGCAACTAGGTAAAATGTGGAGGTTTAAGAATATATTTTTCGAACTTTTTTACTTAATCTGTATGTTGTTTTGACAGATTGAAATGGGAAGCACCAACGTGAGGATTGGATCAACCATTTTTGGACCAAGGGAGTATCCAAAGCAACAGGTACGCTAAGGTCGATGCTCTTTTTCATTTTTGCTCATCAAACTGCCTCAGAGTAATCGATCAAAACATAAAACTGTCCCAGACTAGGGCGCAGATCATGTAAAATGTACATCTAATTGTTTGCTCTGACTGAGTTTAACTCTTGAAACGCATACTACATGTAATACTGTAAATAGATTCTACATATATATCTTTACGTCTTTATCAGATGCAGGTACACATTATAGCCATATTTATTCAGTTAAACCAACTATTTAGTTGCGCCTATCGTCATGCACATCCAACAAATACGACCCGGATAGAATGAGATGACAAACATGTGATCCATCCAAGTCCCAGTAATATGCATCCTTGGATGTGTGCCTAGGGAGAAATTTCTACAATAGCCGTTCCTTAATTATATTAAAACACCATGTATTGGACATCTAGAACATTTGGAAAATGTCCTCAAACATTTGGTAGTTGAAGAATTACTAGGCCCATCTTTTGGAAAGTAATTTTCTCCTAATGTTTCCTTCTGCAGGCTTTCAACCTTAGGTCCATATGATATAATAGACACTGCAAACGCCATAAGGTCATGTCATACCTCGCTTTATCCTAGGCTAATGAGATATTTGCACAACTTGATGCCATAACTCTCAGATCTTATTACACGGATACTTTCACTAAACATTTTATGCGGTTAAATCAAATTCTTCTGGTATTGCACAGATCAGAAACCATTTTGATTTTAAAACTCTAGTGGCAGAGTTCTGCTGACAAACTTAATCTCACACTATCTCATAATCTCGACACAAATGATAATAGATTAGAAGAGGATTTTTTTTTGTTTTATGTTCTTTTTAAAGTGTTTTACATTTCTATAAAAAATGAGCACAACAGGAGGTGTAAAATAGATACCAGGAGATGAAGCCTGTCATGTATCCTCTCTCATTGAGTCCTTGCCTTGGTATAGAAAAATTTCGATACGGATATGCTTGAAAAAGGCTGTCAAGGAGCCTTTAAAAGTAGTGTCTTTGTCTAGGTAAAAGGGTAGAGAAAGATGAACTTTGAAGCTGGTTTCAACTTTCTACTCGCTGAGTAGGACAAGTGAAGTTATCTGACAGTTTGGCAAACCCATTTCTTTGATCAATCCCCTAAATTGACCAACGATATTTATGTACTTTGACGATGAGAGGGGTACTCCCAGATTGTGAATGGTCCTCTTGGCATCACTTTATCTAAATTCTGCAAGCAAAAAGGCCAAGTTAATTACTTGGGGCCTCAGAAGCTACTGGCAAGTCTTAAGGACAGATTAGAAACTTTGTTATGCTCTATATGATGACTGGCTCAAGTGATAGTAACTAGCCACTGGATACTCGAGTCTCTTACTCAATTCTCCTTTGCTTGGTTGTAGGTAACCCTAGGAGTTGTTCATCGCCATTTATAACTGGAAGTTAAACATGTCTCTCAGTTGTAAATCCATGCCAATGATATATAACCAAAATCAATAACCAGCCTCGATGATTTTTTTCTTTTTGCATCCTTATCCACCGAGGGAAGATAAGTTCAACATCCTAATGTTGGACGGTAACACCCACTAGCAAGTTTCAACTTTCAACATCCTACTCCAGGACCTTTATACTCTTTCAAGTTTCAACAGTAGGAATGAAAGGCCGCATTAGTTCTCAGTAAAATTTTCAGACGCGCAAGATTGACACGAAGAAGTACGGTTTGCAAAAGTTCTATCCACTTGATCGACCAAAATTTTGCTAGAATCAATAGGAAAATATTTTCTTTAGGGACCTAGCTAGTTCATCACCTAATCTGGCCTTTCAATATACCACAAAACTACCAAAGACAGTCTCTTTCAAAATCTCTGGCGTGCTAAGCCGAATTACTTTTACTGTATATTCCACTTCAACATCCTCAAGTCAAAGTTGAGCCTACATCCCCCATGAAAATATCCTGTATATATATACCATATCCGGCCATTTGTATCTCCATCCCTTTTCTTAACTTCATATTTCTCTCGTCTTGTAAGCTTACATACCTCTTTCTCTTCTGACCCTTTTCCTCCTGAACCTTATTCAAACCTCAATTCGTGCTATCTCTATATTCATCACCATGAAGAGACTAATGGAGCTATTGTTCATACTGACTATTACGATCATGATTTCAGTCATTGATGTCACCGGTGAAATACCAATGAGAAGACAGGAAGGTAAGTATAATGCTGCAGCTGATGAATATTACGCAGCCAGGCTAGCAACTTCTCTCAAGTACTTCGAAATGGAAAAAACTGATAATGCCCAAAAATGCTTACAAGGTGTAAGTAAGATCCTTGGCAATCGCAAGCCGAAGCATCCACCAAGAAGATTTCCATTAACATGTCAAAATAACCCTATGATTTGCAAGAATGCTAAAAACGGAACTCCACCGGGAACTAATCAGTGTTGCATGAAGAAATGTGTGAATATCTTGAAAGACAAAAATAACTGCGGCAGGTGTGGCCATAAATGCAAGTACCCGAAAACGTGTTGCCAGGGGAAATGCATTAATCCTTCTCATAACCCTAGACATTGTGGTTCATGCAATAATCGATGCAAAAAAGGAGCACATTGTTCTCTTGGTCACTGCAAAAAGCATATTTTCGCTGTAATTTAGTAACGAGTGTATTTTTTTTTTCGTGGCATATCAATAAAGATTTTATTTACTGTACACTTGATTGACACACTAAACTTAAGTTCTTGAGGATTGGAGGGAGTTCAATTAGTAGAAGTTTTTTTTCAAATCTATTTGGCATAACAAAAGATAGAGATTTCGTTACAAACTACACATAATAAAAGATATAAATTTTCAACACAGGCACAAGAGATTTCCTTTTGTGACTTTGCAAATGCCCGATATGATGACATTCAGTATCTTGAGGAAGCTTCAGAAAAAAAAAACAAATGTTACAGATTAACAATACTAGTTTCTCACCCATGCGATGCACGAGTCTGTTTCTTGTTGATGCATATTTTAAAATTATTTTTATTAAAACTAGAAAATATTAGAACACTAATAAAAATGCAATCCTAACTCTAAAAACTAATTGAATTCGTAGTAATATAAAAGTCCAATCAAAATAAAAATGAAAATCACGGGCTTTTAATATTTTCCTTGATTTCTGGAACTAATGTATTTACTTTTGCTTCGGATTTCACATATTCATGCCTCTTTTGGTCCACCCAATCATTATTTCATTAGTACAGGTGTCACCGAGATCGTCATACATATAGTTTCAAAAAGTGTTCTTTTAAAAACTTTATATATTATAAATTCCTCTATCCCAGTTATGTCATGTGGTTATCTTGGTATTTTATTATAATTGTGATGTACATGGAAGTTTTTAGCTTAATGGTCTTTCTTCTTAATTTTCTTCTCGCCAAATTAATCTAATTTTTTTTTACATGCAAATCATCAAATAGGTGACAAATTCCAGTAAGGTCTGCTGGTTCTTAGCTTTGAACCTTTCCCAGTTGATCAACCACCTAATAGGGTAAATAAATCTCTAAGGTCTGGTGACTCTGGTTCTTAGCTAATCATGTAGCTTGTATAATATATTTGAATCCAGAACATCCCCATCTTGCAAGAGTATATAGTAAAACTGGTACTTTCAACTGGATGTGGAGAACGCAAGGTTCTAAGTTATCAATTGCCATATATCCTTTCAATAAAAAAAGCACGGACATTTACCAATTAAACTGATCTTAAAAACCTTTGGATACTCATCCTCTCTAAGTCTTTTTAATACTGTTGCGGTGTTTCCCAAAACAATTTTGGATAATTACATGGCCAGTGAATAGTTGGGAATACACAATGTGGATAAAATGTAATGATTAGAAAAAGTTATAGAACCATTTGACTGCTTAAAATAAAAATAAATTGGTTGTTTAAAATATATAAAAAAAGCTTTATACGTTTTACTGATAATCTTAGAACACTCACTAAACTTTTCTTTTGTACAAAAAAAATGCAAATTGGTAGCTCTAGATTTAGAGATAGGTAAATTTCTTATTGACTTCTTTAAAAGATCTTCAATTTTTTTATTACTCAAATTCGAATAATATTATCAAACATGTCCTAATAAGCAAATATCATTAAGTAATAATGTCATGTCAACGTTAAATGAAATATGACATCTTAGTTGTCTCTGTTAGCAAACAAAGTGCTCCTAGATATGGTTCAATGATTCCTAAAACAATAATCAATAAATCCTATTAGTGTGATTAACCGGTGATAATAGGGATTTAGTTATTCATCAAACTTCATGTACCATGATATTCCAAACTTTCTACAGTTTTCATGGTCTGTATAATTTTACAACACTAAGTAAGCTATCGACCTGACCATCATCATTAACATTGCTTCAGGAAAAAAAAATCACCATCAACATTATCCCTCAACTCCTTCCTTGTGCTAAAAAAACAAAACAAAACGTTATAAAAACATAAATTATAAAGATAACATAAAATCGTGAAGATTGAAATCCATTGAGAATTGGGGATACAGTTATGTCAAAAAAATAAAAAAAAATAATGTAACCACCTGTACAACAAAGAGATGCAATAAATCATGCAAATACAAAAAAAATGTATCCATCACCAGCCACTTCAACGCACTGTTCTGGCTCAAACAGGCATCCATACCAGTACCACCTCCAAAAAATTTGTAAAGAGTACTATGCATGGGCCTGTTTCTCGCATCATATAATGGATCCACATTTAAAATTAATATTGTTAAAAAATAAACGATACTGATAAAAAACAATACAAATTTTGATAAGCTTATAATTTCAAAAGCTAATAACACATTTAATAAATTAATTAAATCAAATACAAATTAACTAATTTGAAAAAAAATATCAAGGGCTTGCAGTACAACATTATCACATGAAAAATATTTATTCCAATTTCATAAATTTTGTTATTTTTTTCTCCAAATTTTGATATTTTTTTTAAATTTTTTGGAGCTAATCCTTTTGTTTTTAATATATTCTTGCCTGTTTTGGTCCATGCAATCATTATATGCGTTTACTTTATCGGTAGAAGTTTCTCCGAGATCACGATACATTCAAAACTCTTTCAGACGATTGATTTTTTTTCGAATTTCCCCGTCTCGATAACGTTGATGTTTTACTAAGATAATTCGGCCATCAGAAAAAGTGATTGTGTTATGCAGGTTTAGTGAGCTTCTTTTGTTTTTCCTTTTCTATAAATATGCTTAAAATTAATTTTAGATTCTTCAATGAAAAAAGTATTTTTATATGCAAATCATCAAACATAGAATAAATTACATTCAAATAACAAAAGAGAAAATAAAACCAAATACAAAGTAGGAACAAAATATAGAGATAACTATAAGAAAATTATGAGCATAGTACTTGCTTGGTGAAATGCAATCCTAGATTTCCTGGAACATGCTTATATTTTTCCATTGAAATTCAAAACCAGAATACCTACAATGGACTTTTCATATAATTGCATGCACACCCCATATATCAGCTACCATTGTACACATACTGTGTGTATGTGCATTCCATATATATATCGAGCGTATTTAAATTCGTGAATTCCCGTAATATAATATCATGTATCTTAAATATTTGAATTCCCGTGTGAATTGAATTGTTATAAAATCAGTGTATGTAAAGCTCAGTACGATTATGAGTTAAATTAAGTAAAAATTATGTATGTGTACTTTCAAATTGGACCACCAGAGGTCGGAGTCAAAATCAGATATTGTCTTGGATCATCACCAATGGCACTACACTCTAATTTTAAGAAAGAAAAATAAAACCCTAAATTAGAAAATGGTGATTTTTTTTCTTATCCGTAGAGATTTAATCCAGTTTGAGCTCTTTATATTTTTTTTATAACCAAAGAAACACATTATAACAATTTTATAACCAGTTTCAGACAAAATAAGAATGTTTGTGCATAAGCTTAATCCATTTTGGCCTTATCCTTAAATTATGTAATAATACAGCTTTAAACCACTATTTTTTATTGTTTATTTCTTTTATTCCCTGTTTGAGCCATATTATTTTATCAAAAAGATGAATTCCAACTTAACACGTCCTATTGAATTATTATTATTTTTTTTACACAAGATAATAATAAAACGGTAAAAATACAAATTTGATATTTCATAAAAATGCTATATAATTTTATTTTATTTTGACGTAATCATAATGGAAATTTTGGTGCTGTTTCTGTACATATTTAGATGGTTTTTCCGTCCTAAGGGAGATGGTACATATGACCCTTTGTCTGTAACTTATCATATGATTTCTTAATTGTGTGTTAATTATTCATATAATCCCTTTTATACTTGGATGATTAACCCTAAGATCTATTACTCTCGCATTTCATACTGATCCAAAGAGAAGAGTTACACTTATAAAGAGTTAAGCTTTGAAATTTAAACACTAGTTTTAGTTCATGGTTATAATTAAGACCTCCATATATCTGATGGATCTTGTAGGTAGAGTAAGAGATTCGGAAAGAATTGTCTTCGATATGTTTTGCACATATAATCTTTAGTACTTGTTGATTTAACGAAGTGAATGTCAATGACTCCTCTGGACCTCTTAGTCATTGTCTATTCAAGCCTCAAATAACCTTTTACTGATCATGTAACACCACTAAGGAACAAACATATAGGGCATACTCCGTATTTATAGGGCGCTGGATTGAAGCTTTTGTCCTCTTTAAGAGTTGTGGTTATTTTTGAATCAACCTCTACTAACCACATTCCTCAAGAATAATTCATTTGAAAGTATATTTGCCCATGGAAACCAAAGATGGGCATGATTATTTATTTTTTTCATATACAGTAAAAATTGCATATATTGATACTCTATATATTAATATACTCTATATATTAATAAAAAATCATGGTCCCAACTTGGGCCAGTTATAGATAGTGATAAACTCTACATTTTAATATTTATAGATTTTTTTAGTCCCACCGTAAGGAATTTACCTCCATATAATTTGAATATTACAGATCTTGTTACACCAAAATTTAAGATAAAGAAAAATATGTATCTATAGTTGTTTGAGAAAAGGATGTAATTTTTTAGATAGTTATCGCATATTTTGATTTACATATGCTTAAGACCTCGTTACTATGTGCACTTTCTTGTTGAAGCTAAAATATTTCCACTTTGTCAAGCATGTTTAAAGCTTCTTGTCGAGCAACTTTTTTTGGGTATACCTCCCTATTTTAATAAACTCCATATATTAATAATTTTATGAAGTCCCAAGTCTATTAATATATGGAGTTTTTACTGTAGTTGTGAAGATCTTGGATGGAACAAATATAATAGAGATAAAAAAGAGCTTGAGTTCCGTACGCTAGAAACAGGAAATGATAAAAGGGATGCACCCTTGTAAACAAATCAAGACATAATTATTAGTTAGTAACCAATCTGAGATCGATAAAGAAAACAATTTGGGACGTACATAGGTTTCATTCCTAGCATTCTCATTTGTAAGCTCATACTGCAAGGCTATTATTGGATGTTTTTGTTTAAAATATTAAATACATATAAAAGTTATGCGAAGAAATTTAATTAATAAAAATGGCGTACGTAGAATTTTGTGCTTGCAATGGTGCATATGCATGTTACGGTGAGTTAAATATGGTTTTCTAATCAACTTTGACTTGAATATGATGACAGGTATTGTCTCCCCAGTATTACATGCATCAATGATGCTAGATGGTGATTGACTACAATCTTGTCCGATTAAAAATTAACTATACTTATCCTTTTTCCTATTCTTTATATTTTGTCTCACGTATTTTGGTTTCGCACATAAATTGTGAGAGTACTTGTAATTTCCCCAATCAAAACAAAGAAAAAAATAATCGGAAGTAGAATGATGCTTCAAAAAAAAGAGGAAGTAGCATGGTTGGCACTCCATCTTTAAGCAAGGACAATGACACTAATGCATTGTTTTCTTTTTGATCAATTAATTTATGGTGTCAAGTAAACGGGAGAAAATTGGTATCAAATGGTTAATACACTGTAATCGATCATCCGCTAAATATATCCATCATAAACCTTCACCATGTAACCATATAAGCCATTGTAGTTTAAATATCCTTTGGCAGCAACCACCAAAAAGATTCAAGAACATAAACAACCAAGTAAGAATATAAATATTAACAAAGAATGAAAATATTAGAATGAAAGTTTGCATTGACAACAACTCTGTGAGGTTTTTCTACAATCATTGGATTGAGTATCTCCATAAGAATGAAAATTTTAGAAGCTGCAATAATTGTGTTGAATAGCAGAGTAACAAAAGGAAATGGATATAATTTTTAAATAATGGATATTAGTGACAACAAAAGTATAATTCTTTACCGTGAGATTTTTCCATGATTTTTCAGCTAGCATTAGAACTCAAGTTGTACGTCAAGAAACCCTTATAACAATAAAAAATCCTGCGAAATAAAATAAGAAAAACAATTAGATAAGTAAACCAACAGAATTAGGGTTCACCGGTAGAATTTTGTTGTTCATCAAATGCAAAGAAAAAGCGTACCTGCAAAATAAAACAATAAAACAAAAGAGTTAAGGCTTGTATTCAAATAAATAAAGAGCCAAAAAATAAAAGGATTTGAGTTTACCAATAGCAAAAATCAATTGTTAATGCAAAATAAAACCAACCCAAAAATCATTCGAACAAAATCAATAATGAAGAACATATACCATGATTTTGCTTCTTTTCAAGCGTTTTATATAGAGATTCGCCAGACCAAGAAATTCCATTAGAAAAATTTACACCCTTACTCTAGAAATTCCATAAGAAATATTGTATAAGAAAACAATATCCGCCGATATCAAATTTTGGATTCCCAAATTTACTCGTTGCTACATATTTGTCTAAAAAATATTGAGCATCTTTATATATTTGGCTACAAAATATTGAGCATCTTTTACTAATAGAAGATTTTCAATTTTATTTTATTTTTATTTATGGAAAATAATATTATATTTTTGGATATCCAAATTTATTAGTTGCAATATATTTGTCTAAAAAACAATTTATGTTCATATTAGCACAATCCATGAAACAATACCTGCAAGCAATCCTGTTGGTCGCTTAAAAACACATCAAAATATGGTCTTGAGAATCACTTATGTGATGGCTCCACATCAAAATGCCAAAAATAAGAAGAAAGAACATTTGGTGATGGCTCTCTCTCACCGTATGTCGTTTTTTTGGGTCCTTTTGGGGTTGTTTATTTTGATTAATAGATAGATTTGGTTCCTGCAATACATGTATATATACACCAAAAATTAAAAAAGGCAAAGAGATTATACCAATTTTTCGATGAATACACCAAAATTTAATAGAGACAAAGAGATTATACCAATTTTTTCATGCAAACATCATTATGTATCCTATTAAAATAACATTTGCATTGTCAAAGGATTTCTGCAAAACAAAATAGATGCAAATCAGACAACAAAACATAGATCAAAAATAAAAAACAATTAAAAAAGAAAAGCGAAGGGAAAAACTGGATTTGGCATTTTGATCGAATGTTTTTATATAGTGACACCAATAACTAAACCCATAAATAAATAAAATTTATTTTGGATATGATATAATTCAACGTCTAAAAATATCCAAAATTCCTATACTTTTGACTTGCTGTATTTACCCCTTATGTTATTTTTGGCAATCTCAAGCCATGAAAATCACAATATATAAAATTCATAACTATTGTATTAAAGTTTTTCCAATTATATGTATTTAACATATCTTTTTAGTGCACTCAATATTTTCTAAATTAGCAATATTAAGTAAATTTGCAATAATATCACAATATTCTCGAATAAATAATATTTCTTATTCATTTCAAAACATTTATACAATTTTATATTTATGGATAGCCACCATATTTTTGGATAGTCAGAAAAACATTGCTCTTATTTTACCCAATAAGGAAAAATTTGTTGTTATTATTATTATTTTATATTTCTTTTTATGAAATGAGCAATAATAAGAAAAATAATATTGAAACTTGCGTCTATCGCAGTTTTTACTAACATTTTTTCCTTTCATTCTCATAGTTTTTCTTATTTTCATTAATGTGTCCATCACGATTTTATATTAATGATTTTGTATTTCAATTACTTGATAGGATTGACAATTGGGTTTTTTTTGCGGAAAAGAAAGCGCACAACGATTAACTGATAAGTATTCACAACTCCATGTATTTTGATTTTGTACTTTAATTGTTGATCTAAATTTGTTTCAAGTTTTTTTATCGGAATTTTAATTGTAAATTGAAATTAGAATTAGTTTAATTATTAATAGATTTGAATTGTAATTAGTATTAATTAATTAACAAAGTGTAATCGAACGATGGACATTGGATTTTTTTTAAATTTTGTGATCGATTAATTATTCTTGATGAAATCATGATGAACGGTGTATATTTTGATGTGATTTTATTTTTATTTAAGAATTTCAATTTAGTTATAATTAGAATTCAATATATTCTAGTATATATATTTTATAATGTTGTGAGATTTTTTTAGAATTTATAGTTGTTAAAGGTAATAATTATTTTTGTTTTTTATTGGCCAAGTGGGTTAAAAATATTTTTTCCAAATTTTACTGGTAAATTTTTTAAAATATTACCAAAAACAAAAAGTGGTGGGGGCAGAATCAACCAGAAGTTCCGATTAACTACGTCGCTCGAAAAAACTCTGTTTTATATAGAGAATTTTAGATTGAGAATACAAATTAATGTAAGTATATTAAATGTAGGATAAAAGAAAGAGGAGTTTTTTGAGGAGTTTTCTCGACAATGAAGATGTTTCCTGAACATCAGATTGTTTATTTTATGTAGGATAAAAGAAAGAGGATATACTCGTTTGGATCTTAGTCACCTTGATTTGAGTTATTATATCTGAATTTGACTCGCTAGGTATGACTCGAAATTATTAATCAGTAAATTTATAAAAAAGCTTCTGAATCCAGTCTAATATATACCCAGCGCGCATTAGATGCAAAACGATACGCGAGTCAAATAGTTTTGAGTCAGATCTCGAGTTAAACACTAAAAAAATGAAATAACAAGCGATTTAACATCTGACTCGAGACCAAGTCAAATCCAGATTGCGAGTCAGACCCAAACAAATAGGGTTACAGTTTTCGTCGAAACCACGGTGCCCACCATCAACAAGTTGGCCAATAAAAGAGATTCTAGTTTTGTCTTGCTTAGAGCAACTCCAATGGTACACAACAAATAAAGTTATTTGTGGTGCCAGATGAATGGCCAAACCAAGTTGTGTATAGTGGGTGGAAGGTTTATCGATGCATATTTTGCTGAGACCATACAGGGCCGGTCATCCCTACCTGGAACGAGACTCGGCTCAATGTAAGCTGACTCACGTCCCAAGTTGGGACGACCTTCCCTACATGGTACGACAACGACTATTATTTCATGAATCCTTATGACGGTTGTATGTCATTGTTGAATCTATATAAACACACTCAATCCACCGATTTTAAACACACCCAACTACATTTCATTCTCTTCACAAAAAAATTTCTTTTCTTTTCATTCTCTTCATAAAAGAATCTCTCTTCTTTTCATTATTTTCATATACTATGGATCCTAATATGGAAAATGAAAAAACACTATTATTAGTGGAAACATTTTTCCAACAACAAGAAGCGTTTATGAAGTGCAACTGGATCAAATGGATGCAGATTCAGACGACGAGAGATCAAGAACCAACGCCATGCTACAATTATAAACCTGGCAAGTTCCACGAAATCCAGAAGGAGGAATTGCATTGTTCAGAAGATATACGTGGAGATTTCGAGAGGAAGGTCACGATCAAATGATACGTGATTATTTTCTTAATAGAAGTGTCTACTGTAATCAAGATTTTCAACGTCGCTACAAGATGCCACAACACTTGGTCATGCGGATTATTGAAGATCTTTGTCGGGTTAATCATAAATTCAACTATCAATTTGATGCACAGAATATACGAGGGGATAGTCCTGAACAAAAGGTAACCACAACTCTTTGGATACTGGTTATGGTTTGCCTGCGGATTCCTGTGATGAGCACATTCGTATGGACAAAGGAATATCATACGATAATATGAAATTTTTTTGCGAAACTGTAGTCAACCACTTTGGTCCACATTTTTTACGGCAACCCACGCAAGATTATGATAATCGACTATTAGCTGAGAATACAGAGAGAGGATTTCCCAGAATGCTAGGTATCCTTGATTGCATGCAATAGGTGTGGCATGGATGTCTGTATGCCTCTCAAGGTCAGGATAGGTCCACCACACAAAACCAACCGTGGTTTTGGAAGCGACAGCTTCTAATGATTGTTGGATATGACATGCTTTTTTCGGCCTTCCGGGTTGCAACAACGACGCAAACATCACCATTGTTCGAAGAATTGAAGCATGGAAATGATCCAGCTGCTAATTTCACCATCAAAGACAACAACTATAACATGGGTTATTTTTCTGGCGGAGATACCTATAAACATGGAATTTTTCCGTGCTAAGATGTTGTTTAACATAAAACATATGGCATGTAGGAAGGATGTGGAACGCGCATTTGGAATTTTGAAAAAGTTCCATATAATTTGTGGATCATATATTTCGTTTAAACCAATAGAAATGAGTAGAATTATGCTCACCTGCATCATTTTGCACAATATGGTAATCGAGGAAACTCAACAGGATACAAGTTGGGTTTATTATCCAAATAAGGATTTAAGGAAAGAAGTACAACCTGCCTGGAGTGTGCCTGCAAGAGAGTATATAATGGTGGAAGAGAGAATTCAAAAATGAGGTTTACATTTAAGACTAAAAAAGGATCTCATTGCGCACTTGTGGGATGATTTTGGAAGAACAAATCCAAACATGATTTAGCTCATAGGATTTAGTTTGTGTTTTGAGTGTAATTTGATTTGTGTATTTCAGTAATTTAATTCGTGTACTTTGATTTTGGTAGTTTGATTCGTGTACTTTGATTTGAAGCTGCAACTAAATATTAGATTTAATTTAAAGCTAAAAGGATTACATTAATAAGACAAAGGATTACATCGATATTTAAACTAACAACTAAGTAATTAATTTGAACTAATCCATTGTATTGGCATTATTGGTATCCTCTTATAAGATGTATTCTTTCTCAGAAGATTCACCGTCAACTGGTGGCTGTTGCTGGGAATTTTGTGCTTGAACTGCATCAAATTCATCTTGTCAGCACCGCAGTTGTGCCCGATTCATCTTGGAAGTGTCCATTCCCAATATTCCTCGAATATGTGCATTAAAAATATTTTTTTCAACAACATTACAACCTTTATTCATTTCTGCCATTTTCTTACGTTCAACCAACTTAATCATATCATTCTTTTCTTGTTTTTCAATATACTTTTGAAGGCTGAAATCAGCAGAAGTTGATGATTGTGCAGCATCTTGAGCTGCCTTTCTGATCTTTTTTTTTTCTTTTTTCACATCCACTTTATCCCATACATTAGCATTTCCATGAACATTCAGATTAAAATTACCATGTACTGATGCACCAGTGTTGGGTTGAGGGTTTGAGTTTGTTTCTAGTGAAGAATTAGGAGAACCTGGAGAACCATGTTGGGATCCACCATGCTGGGATCGATTCCAGCGGTCTCGTAAAGGGATTCCTTTGGTACATCATATCCATCCAACAGATCAGGGTTATGTCGGTTGAGCTTTTTGAGGATGTGGAAGCATGCTTCGTGCTTGAAATTCTAAGTTCTGGTTTTTTGTCGTTCCTATTTTGTTTTTCGTTGATGCAGTTTCAACAATATATAAATTATCTATTGCAACAAATTGATAAAAGATTTATAAATCAATTAAACAGTAGTAAGTGCAACTTACCATATCGAAATCAGTATCACCACTTGCTCATTTTCGTTTCATTCGCGTCATCAAAGAAACACAACTGTTCATATATATTCTGATTGCATTATAACGATGTGACAACCCGGAACCATTACAGGTTTTGGATTCCCGGTTTCCTGACAGAATTGTGTAAAAGTATTTCCCCAAAGCGTATGATGTGGTTGATTAATACCATTGATTGGATCGAGCATAAATGCTACATAACCTCTGCAGATAACTTTATCTTCCTCCAAATAGAACTTCGGACCACAAAATATTTGTGATGCAGTATTTTGTGTATCTGCTTGACTTGGAATTTTCTCTGAGAATTTGTATTACAAATAATGAAGTGAAATTATAAGGTGGGTGTAGAAGGTATGAGCGAAGTTAAATTACAAATCTTTGTGGGTGTTGAAGTAGTGATCGAAGTGGAATTATAAGAATTCTTTAAGTGTATAAGGTGGAAAAGGTGTGCTTTTGGAGTTGAAATCAGCTGAATTTACAGGGAGGGAATTGGTAGCCGTTTCCGGCTCAAAAAAGACCAACCGGATCAATATGGGACGAGCAGCGTGTCTGATGGAACCGAGCCTCGGCTCAATGTGAGCCGGTTGATGCAGATAGAATTGACCGTATCAGATTGAGTCGATCGACTCAATCTGAGAGGCGACAAAATATTTGATGGTTTGTCCATCCATTATAATTGTTTTCCAGTACTACTGTAGGTGGTAAATTGGAAAATAAGCTGATATACCAGTCCATTTGAGTTTCTCTTGGGTCGGTTCTTATGGGGGGTGGCTAACCGATCTATTTTACATGCCAGGTGGCCTAGAAAACTGGCCACACCATTATGGGAAATAAGTTAAGCAGTCGAGACTACACCGCTAGTGGATTCAAAGCGACCGACCGGTAGCGATTTAAATACCACTATTTCTTTTAGTTTTGATTCACAATTATTTTTTCTTTTCTTCACTAGAGAGCAAACCATATCTATGTTTTGTTTAAAAATGAGTAGTTCCAAAATAAATAAACAAAGAAAAAGAAACAGGAAAGAGAAAGGAAAATCTGCTGCAGATAGTGATATCTTATGGGTGCAGGATAAAAAAAAGAATCCACAAATGTTAAGCAACTAGTTGGACATGGTGTATTACCTATGCATTTATCTAACCATCCCGAGTGAGTTAATTTACCTAAACTAAGAGGTGGGTGGTCTGAAATAAACGAAGTGTTTGGGTTCTTCCCTGAAGCTGTTCAAGAATCCTTGCGAAGATATCCTTGGCAGCGTTTATATTTCATGAAAGGAAAAAACCACTGGACTCAAGTTGTGTGAGTTATAGTAGAACGTTGGTGGAACACTGCAAATACGTTCCTTTTCAAGGATTTCGAGTGTGGTAAGTGAAAATGAGGGGGTATAACAACCACACCCAATATTTCACTTAGCAATCTGTATGGACTAACTCCAATATACTTTCAAGAGAATTAACTAGACTCAATCTTAATAAAGTATATCAAAGAGTTATATCTCTCTTTCTCGATTAAATTCTTACTCAAGCAAATAGAAATCCGCGAGTCTAATTGAATACAAGATTAATCACTTGAACGGTACCAAAGACCAATGATCAAGTATCAATCAATATAAATCAACAACCAAAGGTTGGATATTTTAATTGATTGATTCAAACGCACAACATGTGATATTTCAATTATATAACGAAATATAATGCGGAAAAGAAATAACACAGACACCAGAAGTTTTGTTAACGAGGAAACCGCAAGCAGAAAAATCCTGGGACCTAGTCCATATTGAACACACACTGTATTAAGCCTCTATAGACACTAGCCTACTACAAACTAACTTCGGTCTAGACTGTAGTTGAACCCCAATCAATCTCACACTGATCTAAGGTACAGTTATGCTCCCACGTCTCTGATCCCAGCAGGATGCTACGTACTTGATCCCCTTATCTGATCTCACCCAAAACTAAGAGTTGATACGACCCAAAGTCGAAGACTTTAATAAACAAATCTGTATCACACAGAAAAGTCTACGGTAATAGATAAATCTGTCTCCCACAGAAATACCTACAAATTTTGTTCCGTCTTTTGATAAGTCAAGGTGAACAGGAACCAATTGATAAACCAGACTTATATTCCCGAAGAACATCTCAGTATTATCAATTACCTCACAATAATCTTAATCGACGCGACGAAAGAAGATATTGTGGAATCACAAACGATGAGACGAAGATGTTTGTGATTACTTTTGTATCTTGCCTATCAGAGATATAAATCTCAAGCTAATCATTACGATTGTACTCAATACGATAGAAACAACAAGATCAGATCACACAACTACAAGAAAGTAGTATCGTTCTGGCTTCACAATCCCAATGAAGTCTTCAAGTCGTTAACCTACGGGGTCTCAGTAGAAACCTAAGGTTAAAGGAGAATCGACTCTAGCTTATACAACTAGTATCACATTGGAGGTGTGAGGATTAGGTTTCCCAGTTTTTAGAGTTCTCCCTTATATAGTCTTTCAAATCAGGGTTTTCAATCAATGCTAGCTTAGTAACAAAGCATTCAATATTCGCCGTTAGATGAAAACCTGATTAGATTCAAGCTAATATCTTTCAACCGTTAGATCGAAAACTTAGCTTGTTACACACAAATGAAATGCACGTTTTAGGTTTGTGTAACCGTACCCAAACATGTACATTTGTTGGCTCAACAATAATTAACCAAATGGTTAGCCATATGAGCACTTTCATATCAACCATGTTCTTCTTAACCATAACTAGTTCAAATGACTCAAATAAACTAGTTAGAGAGTTGTTCAATTGTTTAGATCTTATAGAAGTATACAAGACACAATTGAAGCAAAAACGATTTGATTCACTCGAATCTATTCATGAAATTTATAGCCACGGTTTGCAAACTTTAATTCCTTAGTTTATATAAGTATAAGTTCACGAATAATCTTTTTTGAAATAACCAACTTTAAGTACGCGGCGCAGGTACGTGGACTTAAGTACCCAGAATGAGCTTCTAAACAATTCACAAACTCCAGAAGATTTTCTCGGGACGAGAACCTCCGACAGTTGGCGGACTGGGTTCGCGGACTCTATTCCGGTTTCCTGAGCAGCAAAGTACACAGACTTTGGTTCAAGGAATAAGGACTTATACATGTATGTGTTGCCACACAATGCTTATATCCAACATTGGTTATATAATATAAACTTTCATTTCAATCATTGAAACATTCTTAGAGGACGTTATATAGTTGTTATTCATAAACTATTTTTCGTCAAAGCCATTTTCAAGTGATTGAAACATAACATGATTTTCGTTACTAGCGTTGATGGTGGTTTTAGCCTAGGGTAAAAATTGTAAAACCCTATATCTTAATACGATGTCGTCTTGCAAAGGAACAAAGGTCATTTGAAAGTAACGAGTGCTCAAACCTCTTTATTTACATATGTATTGAACAACTCAGTATATATATGAAATTCATTCAGAATGGTGCGCACGGTAGTAATCCCAAGTATTCTGTGAATTCCTTTTTATGCCAGCATTATTAACTAATTCATGACTCGCCTGATATTTTTCCGTGCTATGTTCCCAGTAGAACTCTCAATACTGACATGACATGACGATCAATGCTCACTCTCAGCAGAGTAGCATGAATCTCCCGAAGTGTTAGTATTGGGATCTGCACAAAATACTCATACGAGTTACATCTCTCTGAAAAAGAGATCGATGTGTTCACACACTTTTAATTAAAGTTGGCATGATTGAACACAAATTAATTCTTAAAGAAAATCTAGACTGTTAATTTCAGTCTCAGAAATAATCACGGTCACACAACTTGGCCGCATGATTTAACAAACATAGCTTACTCCTAATAGAATTAGGCAATCATCGCAGTGACTACCGGAGGGCCCACTAGTTCCCTAGACGATCGAGTCCCATTCCCTCAGTCGCGAAGTGCTTTGAACGCCGATCCCAAACATGGGTGGTCGCGTTGTGCAAGAATGGCTCGAACGAGCTAAGACCGTAAAAAACGGTATCAAGAGTCATCAGATCGCGCTCCAAACGATCAAGGAAATGCCAATACGTTCGCCACCGGCCCAATATTATCCCTTACCAATATAATTACTCATGGGAGTTGATAGCACACCAAGTTTTTAGAGTGAACTAAGGAAATGCCAATACGTTCACCACCAGCCCAATATTATCCCTTACTAATAGGTGTTTGCGGAAACACGTTACTGCCGCAAATCGATCACAAATGTACAACTTTTCCAGCCTTGTTGGACGACCGAGATCTTCCCTGGAATGATCAAAGAGGCGCCAGCATGGTCATTGAAGGCCCCACTTTCCCCTTGGACGATCGACTTGCCTATGGCAAGCCTATAGGGTGCTCGACCGCTTGCACAAACTTGAAAAGACGTGTTGTGTTCAAAAACCCTAATTAATTTAGGTCACGAAAGTACATAACTGTCGCAGATTGATCAAAAAAATCCATCTTCGCCACCCTAAACGAGCGACATAGATCTAGATTTAAGTGATCCCGAAGGTGTTAACGTGATCTCTGTGGACCCACCTTTATACGTGATTGACTGGCCTACGCAAACTATGGCTCAATGCCTCGAAATGCACGCCCAAAGAGGGGTGGGTCACATGGCTTCCTAAATCCTAAAGTTGCGTCAATGACAGTATGCAACTGCCGCAAATCATCTCGTCCATCCAACTTTGCTAACCTAGTTGGATGGTGTGGATTTGTTTTTCGAAAACAAGCAAAGTAACATTGTAAAGACCGGCCATCCCTCTTACACATGAGGCGATCGGCCAAATAATGACTTGACCATAGGGTCCTCAGACGATCACCCAAAGGTGGTCGATCATGCTGTCTTCTTTAAGACGCTCATCCGCGACTTATTCAATCAGGCTCTAAAACAACGATGCTTCATACACATTGATTAGTTTGAGCTGCTTAAATGTGATGTTTCACATGCATCGAATACATACAATATTTTATATTTGCCTTATAACAACTTAGTTTTTTCACCTAATAGCGCCATGCTATTCTCCGCGGTGGGTCCCACGACTTGACCCATTTATTCGAGACATCAAGCATGTCACAAACTTGGGGATGCTTACCGGGGTATTGGTCTGGCGGTTTACAATGTGCGTCGTGCAACGCGCCCATTACGAGAACATGTTAGGAAAAGAGGTACTGTTAGTAATGATAGAGTAGTGGGTGAATGTGTGATCACACAATGATCACCACCTCTTACACAACTCCATTACTCCACTACTTAACTTCCTCCACTTCCTACGAGATCAGGGTTGCACACAAATGACCTATATAAATAGGTTTTCAATCTATTTTCAAAGGGGACAGGTGTTTTCAACACAAGCAGCCAGAAACCATTTTCTGATACACAAGTCATAAACAACCACACCTTCATAATTCAACACTCTGATCTCAAACACCTTCTCCGCTTCCCTCCCTAAGATCAACCCTTCTCCTTCACCTTGTGACCGAATTGAATATGGAATTGTCATTTCTTGGTTTCGTCCAAAGTCTTACAGATTGATTTCTCGAACCTAAAAGCATTCCAGTGTAGTGCATTTGTTTTAGGGTTTGAACTCGTTTTTTATCAACATACCCCAAATTACCAAAAACATATAATCAGTTTTTACCCCAAAACAACTGGCGACCACAGTGGAGGTCAATCTCTCGGTTGCAAGATCAATTTCAATTTTTCAATTTTCTTGAATTCGGGAGGGTGGTTTTAGGATTTAAACACATTATTTAACCCAATTTCGTTTTAATCACAAATCTCAAAACTTCCATTCTGTGATGCATCCTCTCCTGCCAAACCCTCCGAAAGTCATGAGTGATGGAAGCGCGGAAGACATAGCTGGGGTATTACGAGATATTCTCGCAAGTCAGGCCGATATCTCCAAACGTCAAAACGAGATGCTTCGTCTTTTACGAAGTATAGTAAACCGATTGTGGAAAGAATCGGCTAACACCATTAACGATAAAGAGGACATTGGATCTTTATCCAAAGTTCGCGCTTCTACAAGCAGTGATGCAGACAGGATACATAGCCGTGGGTATGAGACGAAAGGAAACGATCAAAATCCACCCAGCAACGAAAGGCCAAAGACGTTTCGCAGGGAACATGACTCTCCAGGAGTGTCACAACACCTACAAAATAAGAACCAAGGCCCGACTTATGAAACTCTGTTGGATAGTATATATCTCAAGACCCTTGCAGAAGTTCAGAGAGATTTTCAACATTCCACGCCCCCAACTACAACGTCTTTAACAAATAGAGAGGCGCCAGAAGAAGGAGAAATTTTCCAAGACCACCACGAAGACGAAAACTTCGCTGATGAACGGTACTCAGCTCAACCGCGTCGTAACTCCATTGATGTGGGACCTTCAGGAGGAGTTACACTTCGGAAAAACCGACAAACTAAACGGTCTGCATATATATAAACACACACCTCAGCCACGCTCTCGAAACAAGCCTCGTATCAAAACCCGCAAGAATTCTCACGACAACACCTACTAACACAAGAAAAGCTGGATTCAGAATACCCGCATTTCCCGTTTTCAATGAGAAAGGTTCTGGAGCTATTGGAGGCTTGGGTTCAAGATGGAGTAGTTCAACTACCTCATGTATGGCGTTCACTGACTGATCAGGAGATGATTGATCCGCGATATTGTCATTACCACGGATTCATCCATCACCCCACCAGTGAATGCAACGGCCTAAAACGCATTGCCTGAGAGAAAATCAATTCAAGAGAGATGCACCTATGAACCGAGAATATTTCCTCTCTCCACAAGCCGATGTGTGTTGTTTCACAGGAGAGATCGAATTAGCTGGGGACTTTTCATTAGCAGGATTCATTAGCAGAAGCGTGTTACAACAACCCGTTTTAAGCAATTATCTGGGAAAGCTCAATTTCATTCAGTTGGAATCTTGCCAACAAGTAAGTCTTAAGTCTCGTTGAAACAAATATTTGTATGAGAAATCTTTAGAAATTTACTGGGGACTCACATGCGTCCCATTTTGAGAATGAAGTCATTATTGTTCCCAATCTCCATCTTATGTTTCACTATACATGTTTCATTTCATGTGATGTTTGCAATTTTCATGCAACATATACAATTTTCTAAGGTACATTACTTGCGTTCAAAAATGAGAATGTCTAGAATTTCTATTGACTCGCTCATAATTCCTCTCGGAGAAAAATACTCATGAATTATCCCAAAATCAAATTCAAATATCTTCCATCACTTGCTAGTTCAAAAAAAAAATCAAATCAAACCATGAAAAGGAATTCCTCACATCACTCAAAACATGTAAAAGAGCAGCTTTCGCATTTTGAAGGGCGGCCTGCTTCAGCTTCAACTCCTTAGACAACCTCTCGATCTCTTCCTCCTGACGAGCAATGTAATCCATGGAAGGAACTTAATTCATTTCTCCTTGCAGCTTATGGATTTCAGAAAGTCCTTTGCAGAACCAGGAGGCATTAAACTCATACTGCACGAACACGTCTCAATGAAACTTCCATCTTTCAATTACTTCCTTGGAAACAATGCGCCAGTTATGATGCTCATACCATAAATGGAGGATAAAGCTTCTTGGACACGATTGACTAATGCAAAGCGACTTTTAAGCTTCTTGGAAGTAGCTATGTGGTCGTACTTCTTCCATATCTTAGTGTATAACTCTTCATACTTAGATGCCACACTGAAACCTCCAACCATCACATGATCGTCAAAAGGGACATCAAAAGGGGGGGGGGGGGGGGGGGGGGTCAAAAGTGACCCCAGCAGCAGAGGGAACAAAAACGGAGTGCACAACCAATGTTTTGTCGGGCACAGGGGGCTCCTTAAAGGGAAGCGCCACTACAATCATAGATGTAGCCTCTACAGCATTCCCCGCGTCGTTCGCAAGGTTGATTTCTGCCACGATCTCATCCACAAGCTCACTGAAACGATCAGACTCCTTGCCACTCTGGAAGACGCTTCCTTCGTCGCCGACCGAGTTTGCATCATCCTTGTCATCTCCTTCGAGAGATTCAGTCTTACCGGATTTCTCTAAAGCTGCATTACGACTACGTGCCAACCTCGTCAAAGCATTTTCCTTCATGGTACCCTGATTTTGAATAAAGATCACGTTTAGTGGAAATGACGCAAGATAGATAAAGTCGGCAGATCAAAAGAGAAGTTTAAAATACCTACATATGGGAAGAATTGAAAACCACCGGTTCATTTTCCTGCCTCTTAGACCTTGCTCCTTCATTCTGGGGACTGCAGTCACCAGAAGCTCCAGCCCTGGTTCGCTTGCCCGGAAGTGGTTTCAATCGTTTATGCTTCTCCAAAATTGTGAGGGTGGGATCACCACGAGGAACTGTCACGATCTCTTCCAAGAATTTTTGAAAAGCTGGCAGCTCTTCTCGCCAAAAACTTCTATACCTACCAGTCGGGGCTGGTTTTCTTCCAAGAGGCAGGAATGGAAGACTCTGCTTCGTTGCAAATAGGTTAGCATCAAGAACAGACGGCACACGCTCCTTTGAAGGAATTGGAGAGCGATCAAACGGGATGCCTTGCGGCTCTGTCAATATTATAAGAAACCGCAGTGAGGAATTCATCAAAATAAGATGGAACATATCCCGGAATACAGCTTCGCAGAAATATAATCTCTCCAGAGCTCATATCCTTTCCATCAGTGTGCAACACAGTGTCGGAAGCAGTGGTGAAGGTCTTTGGTTGAACCATAGAAGAATGAACCGGTCCCCATGGACGGAAATCTATGGAGTACACGTTATCGAGGAAATTGACGAGCCTTACCCCCTGTTTTTGTCATCTGTTTCAATGGAGTATTCTCGAACCACCATACAAGTTAGAAAACATAGTTGTAGGGATGGGAGCATAACCTTTGAAATGTTCCCATAAGCATGCTTGGAGGAAAGCTATGTGAATATGCGACTCCACTTTCTTGTACCCGTTGGAGGCGTGCATGTCTGCTGCCAAAGCATCCAGATGAGAGTATAACGATCCAAGGAATAAACTGCCTAAGGGGAGAACCACGCCTTTCGCTAAATTTACGGAAAACATGACAAGATCGTGTCTTATGGTATTCTTCCCAGATCCGTCATCAAATATGTCCTTAGACAGCCACAAAGACAGAAATGCGACCACGCTGAGTTCATCATCCAGTGCCTGGCCCGACCTTGGTTTTGTAGGAAACCATTGAGACACCCACCAAGTGTAAAATCATTTCTCGTCCTTTTTCGATTGATCATACTCTTCTGCCTTCTGAAGTATAGCATCGAGGGTGGAATTTTCTTCGGTGGATAGTTTATAGTGGAAACTTCCCGCAATGGGGAGATTCAGCAACACGGCTACGCTTTCCAGAGTAATAGTTATTTCTCCCCATCTACATATATCCGTGTGTGTGGAAGGACTCCATCGAGAAATGAAAGTAATCAAACCTACAACGTCTTTCTTGATGTGAAGCGTTGCAGACGCCATCATAGCTTCAACAATTTGCGCCTTGGCCAAGTTATCTCTGATGCGCTCATTACTCAACATATGTCTCATCCATCCTTCATAAGAGTTCAGTGGGGTATGACAAACCTTGAAATCAATAGGAGAAGCCGGATATTCATTTTTCCGAAGACAGAACCTCATCACATATGTTTGGGGAGCGGACGGAGCAGTCTCTTCATTTTTTGAGCCTGTGAGCAGGACCCACTTATGACCAAGATGAGTTCTAATGTTTGGAAAAGGCACAATAAACAACTCATCATCTATGTTTGGCATGTCTTTGGAGTTGTTAACACCTCCCGATTTGGCGGCAACGTTATCCCCAGGTGACATCTTAACGAGAGATTCTTTGTTCACTTTCAAATAACTACAATGAAGTGATAGGCACATTTTTGCGTCTTATATAATCTCAATTGTATATATTATTAGTGCTCGATTTTATACTTATTATGGCTTTTTATGTCCCTGTAGGTATTTTTGGAGAAATAAGCTTTTGCGGCGAAATTGGCTAAAAAAGTGGTTTTTGCGCTCGTGGGAGAAAATTACTATACGGACTCTCACTTTGGATAAGGGGAGGTCATCTTCTTCATTTGAAATTTGAATTTTGGAGGGAAAATAAGAACAAAATTAGGGTTGGAGAATTGAAGGTGTTCTAGTGAGATTCAATGTGTGAAATCAAATGGGTTTGTCCCTCTTGGCTAAACAGGGCTGGTAATGGTCTTATTTTTCCCAGAATTGGCTAGACAATCCGCAGGAGATGAATCAAGTTTTATAGTTTTTGGCGGGAAAAATATGCATGCAACTGGCAGATTTGGGGATTGAATTCGATCGATTTCCAGAGTGATTCAATGGATGAAATTGATTGGGTTTACTCCCTAGGCCTAAACAGGCCTGGTGAAGTTTTTTGTTTGAACCCAAATTGGCTAGAATAGCCGGAAAAAGAAATAGAAGTCAGGTTTTGCACGAGTCTCTGTATGACTTATTTTTGGAATTCTAGGAAGACTAAAGGCAAGAAACTCTTCCCAAAGATACATATCTATCTAAGGAAGAGTTTGAGATAAGTTGGAAAGCTCAGAAACGCGTGAAACAATTTTGGGAAGAGATTATTGGCGTAACTGCCAAGAAAAGAAAAGAAGAGATTTCGAGAAGTTTTGGGGAGATTAAATCGCTATGTTGGCTATACATAAGTTGCTGGGAGTTCATAGAAGGGAGTTGAGACTTTGGGGGACCGAGCTGAGGGCTTGGTAAAGCTGCAAATGTGAAAATCAAGAGTTGCAGAGAAGACGTTTCTGCTGCTGAAGAACAACGTCGTAGAACACTTCGCAACTTAGCAAGAAACCGTTACCTAATATTTCAAATCCAATACCTTTGTAACAGCTTTGCAACAACTATTCCTGTTAGAATTTATTTGTAAGGGCAGCTTCCGTAACAGTGGATTCTGTAACAATTATATCTGTTACAGATTCACTTCTTCAATAAAAACACCTATTTGAGCCATGATTAAATATTTTGAGCGTGTTTTTGACATGAGGAGCTAAACCCCAACACTGGGATGATGGAGGAAGCCCTATTTCACAATCACTTGGTAACTATAATTGAATCTTTATGACTTTTGCACTTGTTTTAATCGATTTATGATTTTTCTTGATTAGTTGTGATTTTGTTTGATGTCGCATGCTGGGTTTTAGGAACTTTTGATGCGTCATGCTTGTGATTTACATCTAATGCTTTATAAAATCTACTTTTGGAAAATAAAAGAGTCAACAAAAGAGCTAGAATTGTTATGAGTCATCATATGAACCAATTGAATGTGATTAGTGGTGAAATCCTAAATCTCAGTACCTCTCGATATTCGTGACAACCTTGTGAATATATTTTTGGTATATTTATTCTTAGTTCTTAAATCAAACCTTTACACAATCCGAGTTGAACGAACTTTACTACCACTTTCAAAACTACATCATGAAGTGCAATAGAAAAAAGTCATTATTTCGTACTAAGGGAGAAATAACGCATGCATGAGATGCAATATGGGTGATGATGGCCGGAGCCGATGGACGAAGAAGTATACACAAAAAGAAAAAAGAAAAAAATTTCCGCGGGATGAACGACCATAGCAGGATCGAACCTCCACAGGCTCGATCACTCCCTAGACTCTTCGTTCATTCTATTGACCATGGCATTACTCTCTTGGACTGCTCGATCATGTTGTCTATGGAATTGACACACACAGTTGTGCCTAATAGGGTTTTTGTCCACAAAATTATTGCCGCGGATGTTGCGTTCGCGATCGCAACCTAAAGCTAAGGTTTATATACAAAAGGAAAGAGAGCAACGAATAGCAGCACTTACCGCGAACGCTCCTGTTGATCCTACTCCAGTCCTGTTGGTGTGAGCACCTCTACTGGCGATCACTGTGTTGGCTAGTATTGTTACTCCTTTCTGTGCTGATAACAAATAAGAGAGAATTCACCCAGGATTCGAACAAAAGTCCCAAAACTATGGCAGCAACACAGGCAATTGGAGCTAGCACTCGCAAAGAGGGAAAGAATGAAGAAGCTTTTACCTTGATGTCGGTGGATGATTTGTGGCGAAACTGCTAATGGAGGATATGAACGAACACCAGCTGTTACAGACGAAGCAATGAGAACGAATAAAAAAAAAAGAGAGGGTTAATGCCCTTTTATACACGCACGGTTTGTATAAACCTAATTAGGGAAGGTTTACTTCTTCGGTTTTGACACACAAAGAAGGAGTAGTGCGCCCGCCGCACCGACGCCCCATGGCCGTACCAATGCTGCACGGTCCTGTCGTCGATTGGCTCCTTCTGGTAAGTTCATCTCTTTCGTCCCTATTTCATCTTGTATGTCACCATCCATTGCTTACCCCACAATAGCGTCGCTATTACGTGCTAAGCAGGGGACTTAATGTTGATGGTGGTTTTTAGCCTAGGGTCAAAATTGTAAAACCCTATATCTTAATACGCTGTCGTCCTGCTAAGGAATAAAGGACATTTGAAAGTAACGAGTGCTCAAACCTATTTATTTACACATGTATTGAACAACTCAGTATATATGAAATTCATTCAGAATGGTTCGCACAGTAGTAATCCCCAGTATTCTGTGAATTCTATTTTATGCCAGCATTATTAATTAATGCATGACTCGCCTGATATTTTTCCGTGCTATGTTCCAAGTAGAACTCTCAATACTGACATGACATGACGACCAATGCTCTCTCTCAGCAGAGTAGCATGAATCTCCCGGAGTGTTAGTATTGGGATCTGCACAAAAATACTCATACGAGTTACATCTCTCTGACAAAGAGATCGATGTGTTCACAGACTTTTAATTAAAGTTGGCATGATTGAACGCACATTTATTCTTAAAGAAAATCTAGACTGTTAATCTCAGTCTCAGAAACAATCACGGTCGCACAACTTGGCCGCATGATTTAACAAGCATAGCTTACTCCTAATAGATTAGGCAATCACCGCAGTGACTACCGGCGGGCCCACTAGTTCCCTAGAGGATCGAGTCCCATTACCTCAGCCGCGAAGTGCTTTGAACGCCGATCCCAAACATGGGTGGTCGCGCTGTGCAAGAATGGCTCGAACGAGCTAAGACCGTAAAAAACGGTATCAAGAGTCATCATATCCGTCCAACTTCGCCAGCCTAGTTGGACGGCTTAGATCGCGTTCCAAATGATCAAGGAAATGCCAATACATTTGCCATGGGCCCAATATTATCCCTTACCAATCGACTTAATCATGGGAGTTGATAGAACACCAAGTCGTTCGAGTGAACTAGGGTAGACACGGCTGCTTTGAAGCCCTAATCGGTGTTTGCAGCAACACATTACTGCCGCAAATCGATCACAACAGTCCAAATTTTCCAGCCTTGTTGGACGACCGAGATCTTCCATGTAATGATCAAAGAGGCGCCAGCATGGTCATTGGCGTCCCCATTTTCCCCTTGGACGATCGACTTGCCTATGGCAAGCCTATATGGTGCTCGACTGCTTGCACAAACGTGAGAAGACGTATTGTGTTAAAAAAAACCCTAATTTAGGTTACGACAGTATATAATTGTCGCATATTGATCAAAAACATCAATTTTCGCCAACCTAAACGAGCGGCATAGATCTAGATTTAACTGATCCTGAAGGTGTTAACGTGATCACTGTGGACCCACCTTTACACGTGATTGACCGGCCTATGCAAACTAGAGCTCAATGCCTCGAAACGCGCGCCCAAAGAGGGGTGGGTCACACATTTTCCTCAATCCTAAAGTTGCGTCAACGGCAGTATGCAACTGCCGCAAATCATCTCGTCCATCCAACTTTGCTAGCCTAGTTGGATGGTGTGGATTTTTTTTTCGAAAACAAGCAAAGCAACATTGTAAAGACTGCCATCCCTCTTCCACATGAGGCGATCAGCCAAATAATGACTTGACCGTAGGGTCCTCAAACGATCACCCAAAGGTGGTCGATCATGGTGTCTTCTTTAAGACGCATATCCGCGACTTATTCAATCAGGCTCTAAAACAACGATGCTTCATACACATCGATTAGTTTGAGATGCTTAAATGCGATGTTTCACATGCATCGAATACATAAAATATTTTATATTGTCCTCATAAACAACTTAGTTGTTTCACCTAATAGCGCAATGATATTCTCCGCGGCAGGTCCCACGACTTGACCCACTTATTCGAGACATCAAACATGTCACAAACTGGGGGATGCTTACTGGGGTATTGGTTTGGCGGTTTACAGCGTGCGGCGTGCAACCTGCCCATTACGAGAACGTGTTAGGAAAAGAAGGACGGTTAGTAATGATGGAGTAGTGGGTGAAGGTGTGATCACACAATGATCACCACCTCTTACACAACTCCATTACTCCACTACTTAACTTCCTCCACTTCCTACGAGATCATGGTTGTGCTCTAATGACTTGTATAAATAGATTTTCAATCTAATTTCAAAGAGGAAAGGTGTTATCAACACAAGTATCCATAAACCATTTTCTGATACACAAGTCATAAACAGCCACACCTTCATAATTCAACACTCTGATCTCAAACAACTTCTCCGCTTCCCTCCCTAAGATCAACCCTTCTCCTTCACCTTGTGACCGAATTGAATCTGGAACGGCCATTTCTTGGTTTAGGTCAGAGTCTTACAGATTGATTTCTCGAACCTAAAAGCATTCCCGTACAGTGCATTTTTTTAGGGTTTGTACTCGTTTCTTATCAACACACCCCAAATTACCAAAAACACAGAATCAGTTTTTACCCCAAAACAACTAGGTAAAGATGAACTTGGTCAAAGAGAAAGCTTACCAACACATATTTCGAGAAATAGATAAGCGAGATAAACTCGGCTCGAAATTAATAGCAAATGTGTATAATCAAAGTCTATATAGCAAAACGACTTTTGTCTCAAGATAGGAGATAGAGTAGATAGAATTTTGAGTGATAGATAAGTTCAAGTCTCCACATACTTTTAGTCGATGAAGTTCCACCAGTTCCTTGAGTAGTTCTTCGTCTTGTATGATGATCGCCATGGAGTTCTTGATTTCAACTGCACTTTCTATCCTAGTCCGAGACTTAGCTATAGTAGACTAGAAATCAAGACTTATAGTTTTAATCACTAACAGTGACAAACATGCTTGAGATAGCAACGCATGCGAGTTCGACCATGCTCTAACATTAATTTCTATTCAATAGTTTAATTTTTAGTTCAGAAACAAACTTAAATATTTAGAGATTCAATTTTTTAGTTTGATTCAAATTTTAGTTCCACTTACAAACATTAATATGTCCATGTCGTTTTTAGGGTTCACATCGTTAGATTTGTATATGTTTACGGGAATAAAATGTGAGGGTCCAATAGTACAATTTAACCAATTAAAGTGGATATCAGAAGGAAGATGGAAACAACTACTTTCATTGTACTCAAATGATACTGAAGGAAAGATAGATTCCAGAATATTACACTCATATGGATTAAGAGTGTCCGGGTTGAAGTCTTTTTTGAAACGTTATGCTGCCAAGGGGATGCACAGAGTTGAAGATTATCCTGAGCTTGAACGTATTTTTGTGTTATGATTGTTAGGCCAAGGTTTTTTCCTTAATGCTAGCTCAGTGACATTAATTGGTTTTCTCGACTCTTTAGAAGATTTAACTAAAGCGCCAAATTATGATTGGGATTCTGCAATTTTAGTTGAGCTATACATAAATCTCGGTGAATGCTCGAGTAAGGATACAAACAGCGTGAATGGATTTTGGGTCGTATTGGAGGTAAGAACATGATCCCTTTTTATTATTTGATTCATTATCGAGTTAATTGTTAAACTGGTGGTGAATGTACTAACACCATAATGTTTGTCACTGTTATTTTTCAGTATTGGTGGTATACGTACTTTAAGGTCTGCGAAGCTGAGATTCATGACCCACGATTAATTTTCCAATCGTGTACAAGTACAAAGCTGATAATTAGATTGGTCAAATTAATGACGGTCAAAATGTCGCTTTTATGCAAAGGATGCAACAAGTGTGCGGAACTAGTATCAACATTAAGACAATGATGTATACTTCTATTGACGAGTACCATGAACCAATAACACAAGCCATGCTACAGTTAATCCTTAAGCTAGTTGTGTTTTACGGTCCTATTACGAGTCATGGTATCTGGTACTACGGTGAAAGACATGTTTCAGCTACAATGCAAAAAGGTAAAAGCAACCAACCTATTTCCAACTTCAATAATTTCACAGGATGATTGGTTGGCATTGATAAATAATGGAGAACCTTGGGAAGAAACTGAAAATTAGATCCAAATCCCATATGATGACTTTGATTTAATACAGTTGGTTTCAAAAGGTATGCAAGCTCAATATTGTTGTTCATCCACAAAACTTAGGTAGTGTTGAATTCCCAGCAATTGGCAATTTGCCACTTACAGATCTTCCATCCCAACCTCCACCACCGACGGGCGAAGCATATACGTATCCTAGCAGTCAAATGGGGTCGTCAAATATGCCTCAAATATCTCCGGACTTTATCACCCGGTGGAGATATTATTACAGTTCCACTTAGTAATGAAGTTGGGAAGCAGAGCTATCCGTACTATGGTGTGGTGGCATCACCAGAAGAGTATCAGAACCATTTGAACAATTTAACGTCTCTTTTCAATGAATTCCAGAGTTTTCACTTAAGACAAATGCAGATACAGAGGGAGAATTTGAGTTTCGAAATGCCTGAGACTCCGTTAGGGTCAAGTTCTCAGGTAGGTTTAGGCTATGATGGTATTTCCCCTGGTGATAGCAATGTAAGAAGTCGTGGAAGTCGAAGAAGTCGTCATTCTACTCCAAATATGGTGGAAGAGACCCAACTGCCAACAGTTGCAAGAGCAACAACAGTAGAAGATGTGGAGATGACGGATATTCAGTTCCAATCTCCTATTGGTTTCATGCCCCAAGGTCTTGTAATTACTCCTGGTTGTGGCGTAAATATGGATGTATTTAGGCAATCTGTAATGTATACCCGAACTACTTCAGCATTTCACCGATTTCAAGCACCTTCAATTCAACCATCTCCGGGACCTTTTCAAGGTTATGAATCCCCTGATACTACTCAACCACCATCTCAGACTCAAAATAGTGAGTTTTCAGATGATCAAACAAGCTTAGGGGAATGTATTTTTGGTAATCGTTTGTTTGATAGATAAATGTTAATCATTAATTTGAATCGTGGTTTGAATCGTTACTGTAATTGCACTTTTATTTGATAAATAATAATCTTCTTTTAAAGTTTTCTATTTAAGTTAAAATTGAGACTTAAAACATATACATTAGATTAAGTCTGGGCAACACTTTTAAGATTTCATAACAACTTCCATATCGGAACTCCTTTCCGTTGTCATGGAGCTACTTTGCACGACACCTCTGATCAATCTCCAGCAGGGTTTCACCACTTCTCATGTTTCAAGATGCTTTCCTTATCATAGCAATATACTTGTTAACATTCTTAGAAATTATGGAGAACCGAGCACTCAATACCAGCGAATCACGATTGTTGAGGTTCGTTGTTTCTTCTTCAACTTTCAGTAAAACGCGTCCCCAAAACGGAATGCCCCGTAATGCTCCATCAACTTGATGACATAAACTCTTAGACCTTAATACACTGGAAACTGTTCATAAAATAAATGTGATTTAATCCAATATTATTTGTATTGCACAATCAAAACACTGATTTGATTTTAAACTTTTAATGGGATACGATCCGTTGACAAACTTAACTTCACACTTTCTTACCATCTCGCGCAAATGATAATACATTGGTGAAGTTTATATTACATTTTTTTTTCTTTTTGATACTAATGTAGGGACAAAAATATCGCACAACACATTTGTTAGTGCGCGAGATTCATTCCATTTCCTTAGCATGTGAGAAGATACAATATAAGTGTACGAGAACATCACACGTCAGATTCGAAATAAAAGGCTTTATTAGTGGTACTTCACTACATATTAGCTATCATCCACTATGTGAAGACCTATATAAAGAGAAAGGCAAGAGAGATAAGAAGGGGCACACATTTTGTAAAGAGAGAGACACATTTGTAGAGAGAGAGACTTTACTTTCTTTATCATCTTCTTCCCCAAAAAACTAGATCTAGAGCTCCAAATACCCATTAATGGAGATTCTAAATGTAATATTCATGTAATTACAACAATCACTAGTGAAGAACTATGGATGTAGATCACAATGATCGAACCATGTAAAAATCCTTGTGTCTCTTTACATTTTTAGCACTCTTATCATCATTTTTACAAGAATTATGTTTAGATCTATAGAAATCATTAAGGGGTGTTAGTTGTGGGATTTACTGCAACTACAACTAAAGTTTTGGATACATGTTCTTTTTAAGTGCTACATTTTTATAAAAAACGAACACAGTGCGGAAGAAATCAGTCGTTGCTAATTATATCTTAAATTCAAGTTGATTATCACTTGAAACTTAAAAATAATAATTGAATAGTGTATTGGTACAGAAAGTTTTCAGTATGGATATGCTTGAAACTCGTCTGTCAAAGGACTCGAGGCATTTCAACGTGGTGTCTTCGTCCAAGTAAAAGGCTGGAGTCGTTTTCCTAATAAGAAACCGAGAAAGAGATCTCAGTCGGAGAGAAAGATGGCCTTTGAACCTGGTTTCAACTTTCTACTCGCTGATGCAGCTGTCTGACAAAAGTTTGGCAAACCATAATTTCAAAATTTGCACAAAGTTGGGCACAAGTATCTTTCTCTTTCTATCGAAGTTGAACACTTTCTTATCCCCAGTGGATAGACTCGGCTAAAAATGGGTTCTCTTGCAGTTAGGCTTAAGGATGCATTCCTACTTCGGCAAGACAACGGCTGAGCTGCTCGTCCTCTCTCTTTTTTTGGAACCAATACCTTGGAGTAGCATATCCAAATTGTGCTTTTTTTTGTACGCCAAATTTAGTATACCACTACTTTCATGGGATGAGAGTGCTATCCTTGATTCCTTATAACGGATTCCACCATCAACATACATGCACCTTCAACATCAAACATGCATTTTCTTTTCTGGACACCCTGATCCCATACAATTGACTGACGATATTTATACATGTACTTGGAGGATGAGAAAGGGTACTTTGAGGATGTGAAGCCATGTGAAGTGTGGTGGGCGAACTTTGTCATGGTCCATACTTGGCATCATCACTTTATCCCAACAGTTCTGCAAGCCAAAAGGCCAAGTTAAGTACTTGACCCCAGAAGTAACAGATCACAAACTCTGTTGTGATCGATCCTTATGATTACGTCTAAGGCCAGAACAACATCTTAATCTGACAAAGCTAGCTAATGATGTTGAACTGTGAAAAACAATAATTTCGCACTATTTAAACTGTTAGGCAAACGCCCAAATCCGAAGGTAAATATTTGGATGAATTAACTACATAACGCCATAATTTTATGCATTATCCAGTGAGGACCGATAAGTTTCAACATCCTAAAGTTAGACGGTAACACCCACTACCAAATATTCTGACCTTACTCTTTCAAGTTTCAACTTTCAACCAAAGGAATGAAAGGCCGCAATAGTTTTCAGTACAATTTAAGGATGCGGAAAATATTCACCAAAATAGTACGAATTACAAAAGAGTTTTATCCACTTGATTGACCAATATATATTTTCCTAGAATGGGAAAATATTTTCTCTAGGGACCAAGTTCATGACCAAATCTGGCCTTTCAATGTACCTGCACCAAACTAACAAAGCCGTCTCTTTGGAAATCTTTTTTAGTCGGAAAAAATTCATGTGTGGTTAATAAGTGATATACCAAATATTTACAAACTCATACTCCTTCCGTCCCACTAATAAGTGATCTAGTTACTTTTAGATTTTATCCCACCATTAAGTGACCTATATCACTAAACAAGGAGATATTTCTAAAATTATCCTTTTAATTGATTATAAGAAATATAAGAAATATGCATAATTTGATAGCCATGTTTATATTCGTTACGTAGGTGTTTTAAAATTCCTTTCAATGGTACGAAGTTTGCGAACATCCATGGTGTAGTTTGAGAGATAAATCATTTCAAAATTTCACTATTCATTATCCATAAGGATATAATTGTAAAAAATGTTTAAAAATACTTTTCCCCTTGTTTGTGTTAAAAATTGTGCAAACTTGAACTAAGTCACTTAATAGTGGGACGGAGGGAGTATTACAAAGTATCAGAGTGAAGGAGGTTATTTAACAAGAAATCTGGTGGGCATGGAGCACACCCCTTAATTCTTGATTCTGAATTTTTTCGCTCTCTTTCCGGCTTGATAGTATGGTCAACTTTAGATTAGCAAAAAACTATTGATAGCCTGCCTTTTGATTGTTAAATATGCAGTCTACTATCTACCTAAAGGGTTCATCATACTTTTTTCGATTCTATAGTGTGATCTAAAATCATGTACATAGATTTGCCTTGATGAAAAAGATCTTTTAAATATAAGTTTTGGTTGACTTGGAACCATACCAAACTAAAATCCAAAAGTTCATATGATGTACTGTGTGTATTCCACATCCTCCTCCTTAAAGTCAAACATCATTCCTATACGTCCCCATGAAAATTCTCTGCGCATATATATATATCTTATCCGCCCTTGTGCATCTCCACCCCTCCTCTTAACTTCAGACTCCTCTCTTCTAATAAGCTTCTATACATATTCCTTTTATGACCCTTCTCCTGCCTACACTCCAATCAAACCTCAATTCGTGCTCTCAATATCACCATGAATAGGCTCATGAAGTTATATTTCATACTGACTATTACAACTATGACTTCAGTCATTGCTGTAATCAGTGCAATGCCAATGAGAAGACAACACGGTAATTATAACGGTGCAACTGATGAATATTACGCAGCCATGCTAGCAGCTTCTATTAAGTACTTTAATATGGAAAAAACTGAAATGCCAAATTGTGTTTAAGAGGTGTAAGTAAGATCCTGGCCGATCGTAAGGCGGAGCAGGCACCAATTAGAATATTTTCACTAACATGTCAAAACAACCCTATGATCTGCAATAATAACGAAAGTCCACCAGGAACTAATTAGTGTTGCATGAAGAAATGCGTGAATATCTTGAAGATAAAAATAACTGTGGTGTGTGCGGCCATAAATGCAAGTACTCGGAAACGTGTTGTGGAGGGAGATGCGTTAATCCTTCTTATAACCCTAGACATTGTGGTTCATGCAATAACCGTTGCACCAAAGGAGCATCATGTTCTTTTGGTCTCTGCAATTATTCTTAGGACAGACGCCAGCATACCACAATTTTTTATTAGGACTGCCAAAGACAACAGAAGGTGATGATTATATCTTCATGGTGGTGGTTTAATTCTCTAAGATGAGACATTCTCTTCCGTGTTCTAAGACTTCAGATGCGCTACTCATGGTTACATGGTGTTTCAACTACTACTATTTTCGATAGGGAGGTCAGGTTTGTGGGACATTTTTGGATGACATAGTGGAAGAAACTTGGTACTCAATTGATATACTCCGGCACTTCTCATCCACAAACACATGGACAAACAAAAGTTGTCAATCGTAGTTCGAGTACCTTGTTGAGGTGTACATCTTGCTGGAAATCATGTTGAGTCATGATATACCATCCTAATCCAAGCTGAATATGCCTATAACAATTCAGTTAACAGAACTTCACGAAAGAGCCATTTAAAGAGGCGTATGGATTCCAGCCATGATACGTGCTTGATCAAGTTCCACTACCAAAAGATGCTCGAGAGGGTGATAACGGAGAAGTCTTTTGTTGAACATAAGAAGGTTAATCAGAACAATGCAACTAGAGTGAACAATAATTCATATGCAATAGTGGCTAACCGTCATCGTTTGTTACATCTGAGGCGAGAATGATTCTCTGAGGGCACCTACCTCAAACTCAAGTCAACGAATTTAGGGTCTTGCAAAGTATTGAAATCAATTCAAATGCTTATGTGCTATGATTACTTCTGATTTGGAAATGAGAAATCATTCCCATCTTTGGCTTCCCTTAAATATATTTCATGTTTTTGTTAATCATAACCCATATTATTTATATAACCTAAAAAGATACTCGATTTATTAATCATAACCCAAATCATAACCTAAATTATATTAATCAAGTTTGCAGTAGATTCACAGCTAGTTAGGTGAGTTGATGTGTCGAGATATAGCTGATTCAAAGATTTAATTGAGTTGATTCACTAATTCCAACTATTTCAAAATCACCACATTTAATCTTTTCACCTTTCTTCTTCTTCCCTCAAACGAATAAACCCTGCTTTTCTTTTTCCTTTCTGAATAGACTACTCACTTAAATCGTTTCATTAGGTTTAACCAATATATCATGGGAAGAATTAAAAAATTAAATCACCTTAAAAAGATATAAAAGAACTCGTCTAATTAAAAAAAAATTAATATATCGTTTAATTAAATCGTTTATTATGTCCTCTCCGTAGAAGAGATACGTTCTCTAAGCCTCCAAAAGATTCGGAGTCAATATAAAAAAGGGAACTTGCCAGAAATTTTGAAGACCTTTCTAAGGTTATTGAACATCAAGTCTATGAGATAAACGACCTTCAAGAACAAAGTCTCTATGAATCTGTTGAATCATTTTTTGACAATATCAACAAACTCATTCAACAACTGAATATATCTAGGGAAAAGGTTCAAGTTCTTGAAAATATTATCAGAGAAGGGTTTATACGAGAAAGACAGCTAGTTGAGACTCATTCGTCAACAATGGATAACCTCCATCGCTTGAAAGAAAAGGTTGAGTCAGATTTCATCTTGGAAAATGATTAATCAAGTTTTTATATCAGAAAAAAGATTACCAAAATAAATATGACGTTTAAGTACCAGTTCAACATAGAAATCTCCCTCATTGTTTTGTTATTCCCTGCAAGACAAAAGTATAACAAACAAAGACAATCTTTACCAGAGAAAGGTCGACAAGGTCTTAGCTATTACGTGCCAATGTAAAAATCTCAAACCGAAACTCATATGTATATTAAATCACAACTTATGAACATAAATTGATAATAGCATAATCGTGACTTCACACATGATTTTAATCAATATCTTCTTATGATTATTTGATAAATAAACCCAATATGTTAGATCCGAAATCTGCTAAATCAAAAAGTCACAAAATCATAAGAGATAACCAATATGAGATCGAAACATTAAGATTAATAAAAACCGAAAGTAAATCTCATAAACCGAAAGCAAAGTAAAGATATAATAAATCGTAACAACCAATACAATCGTAACTATCAAATAATGACACAAAGATTTAAGATAAAAGCTAATCATTCATTTTATTTTATTTTGATAGTTCGAATAGACTTTACATAAGCATTGACGTGAATCAACAATTGATTAGTCTATCATATAAAAGACATAAAATAAGAACCAAATTTTAATAATCTTTTAATGCATCTTATTCCTTTATGCTTTCAGCACCTGATGCGAGTAGGTTAACATTTCGAAGCTTGAGTTTATGGATTTACTCAAGTACAGAACCTTGTTGTTTTACAAGAATTTCTTGCAGTTAAGACGTTTTGGTGAATGACTCTGCAAGAGCGTGCAACTATGTTTTGGCTTTTATGCAGAATTGATCCATTATCTCAACACATCGTTCTTTCTTCAACAGTCTTTGTTTTATACTCAACTCGATTTATATGAACTTGAATTCATGGTATTATAGGTTAGATTGCACCAAACACAGATCGTTAGATCTTTTCGTAATTGCCTACTCCGATACCAATTGAAATGATGAGGGTACCAAGTGCACTACAATATTTTCGATTTCAACTTATATGACAAATACCTTGTGTGATCCAATATAGGCAGAGACTGCGACGAAGATAGCAACCACAAGGCATACACTTGGTATATAGAATAGATATTGAAATCGAACCAAATATAGGGATAAAATCCAAGCATTTTAATTAAGGTACAAGTACAATTATTTTATGATAACTAAAACAATAATTATAATTTGGAAAGAAAATGAACACCATACAATAATATTTTGTTAACGAGAAAACTGCAAATGCAGAAAAAACCCGGGACCTAGTCTAGTTTTGAATACTTTCAGAACTAAGTCGATATACAAAGACTACGAACAACTTCATATAGTTAAGACCGAGTAAATTACCCCTTGTTTCCTCATCATCCCTGCGCGTACAACCAATCTGGCCAACGCATGTGATTCCTGAGATAGAGTATGCTATCTTAAGTTGCTTCACCAGTCGTGAAGAATTTTTATACTCAACTCTTTTGGATCGTATTTCGAAACAGTAAAGGAATATTATATATTTGTTAATCGCTCTATCAATCTCAGTAAACCATAGATTTGTGTTGAGTCAAACGAAGGTTCTTCCGTTTAATATAATAAACACCTTCATTCGGTTAGATCAACCAAGATCTAAATTATCAAGATAATTAATTAGATCCATGTTTACAAACTATCATATTCGGATCCTGAAGAAGACCACCAAAAGATAGATTGTCTGTCAAAAGATAAACAAAGCAAAGTCGGATCCCAACTGATCAAGTGTGTGTACGAAGTAAATCACAAAGATCAGAAACCAATAAGAAATCTCCTTGTCTTCAAATCTTCAATATCTTCAAAGAACCTTCACAAACAAACTTGATTCCACTTATGATCGATCATTCACATGACATAGTCTGTTAATTAATAATGGATGATCACAAGTCTATTATCAGATCTAAAAACAGATCTGAACTTCCGTCAATCCTTGATCTAGTTTAAGTGACCTTATGTTAGAAGAGAAGGTTCTTAAGAATAATCAAACCAGGTGCAATCAAAGTTTAACCATGGTTAGTCAATCAAATCAATAATCGAAAACTAAAAACAATGCAAATTCTAGTTTTCCATCAATGTTACTATTTATACGCTTCTTGATCTCACAAAAGTCTTTAAATTAACGGACGTAAGAGATTTCTCCTAACAAGTAATACTATTAGTCGGCTACCACAATGACTGCAAAATGAAGTGCATGTGTCAAGATAAGATTGTATGAAGAACAAAATTTACTATTTATAGACCAAGGTAGATTGGACAACAAGGAATTTTCATAATTGAAAATATCTAAAGATATGCAATAAATACCAATTTCTAGTTTTGTCTAATTCCAGCTAAAATACCGAAATCCCTCAGGGATAACAACTCAATATTAGCTAGTATACAAGTATAATTCACTAATATATCTTCCATAGATATGTTTTACTTGTTGGAAAAATAAAACATATGCATTCGAAAACCCTAATCAAAATATTCTCAGATATTTCGGTTTGGGGTCTCACCTTGAGTATTAAGGAATACCTTTGAATAATAAAAGATAAGATTTTAACTCGTGTTCAAATTACTTACTATGTCAACATCTTGAACTTTCCTTAATAAAAACTTATATTTTGATATTCTCAAAAGCCTAAAGTATATGTGAATACGAATATTTTGTGGAGCATGTGTCGCGGTTTCAGTGGTCGCATACAAGATAACTGTATAGCCCTCGCTATACAGAGAAACCTGAGTAGCATAAGATACCTTCGTAGATATACTTTATCTTATCCCAATAAGGTATACCTCGACGGCCAAGATAGAAAAGTAAAGCCTAGTCTAGAGAGAGGCAGCTGGCGAAGGGACGGAGGTGGATGACATATCTAATCAACATTAAATGCACAAATCTCTTATCTACACGCATAATCGAAGCACGTGGAGAGAGATGATGTGGCAGAGTTTGACTGGCAAAGGTTAGCGGTGAATAAAGGTACAATCTGTACTGAGGCTGGGAAGTTCCCGAAGGAACGTGGGTCAGCTGAGGTGGCAGAGTCCGACTGAAGAAAGCATACGGTGAACGAAGGTACCATTTGTATGGAAGGTATATCAAGGAACGATGAACCCAAATACAGCAAAGATATACCTGGAGCAGAAGGGGCTATTAATACCAAGCTTCACCAATAAATCAAGGGTATTCAATACCTAGGAAAGGAAGATCTAGTCTTAAGCTTATACCTCTTTAATGTTTAGAACTTAAGTATTTACTTCAACTTTAGTTCTCTCTATTACTTTGGGAAGCATTTAAGACCTTTGTAACCACCAAAACTTAATACAAACTATCACTCATTACTCCGTGGACGTAGAAAAAAGTCGAACCACGTAATATCTTGTGTCTCATGATAACTTAATTCCTTTTACATTATATTTGTGTTCTTCGTTATTATTCTAATCTTGAATATCTTTTATAACTTAGCATTATCATTTCCACAAATGTACTAATATTACATAGTATCCGATTATCTGAGTTGTATACATTAGGTGGACTACGGGAAAATTAGTAGTCACAGTTTGGCGCTAGAAGGTTTTGCTCACCAACTTGAGTTTTTATGTTCCTTTACTTTTTAACTTACGCATATTCTTTAACGAAGAGATCTTAGTTCTACAACGATGAATCTCACTTTCTAGTGTTTGTTCATCCGTTCTTTTCGCAAGTTCTTTGAGTTCATAGCCTCTAAAGACTTGCAATCTTACAGATCCACAAAGTTTTCGGTAAAAAACGCATTCACAAAACGTTAAAACTTTTGTTTTGTACTAAAACAACCTTTTCCGACAAGGTATCCTCTAGATCTGAGTACCTCTGACCGCAGAGGAATCTCAATGAGAATTTAAGGAAAAAAGATCTTCCAAAGCATTTAATAACCCCTTTTCTTGGAAGATCTGACACCCTTTCTAAACTGTTTTCAACATTTAAGGTTGTTTTTTCCAAGGGTGTCATATGATTTTAAATACCCATCTTTTCAAACATCATTCTAGTACTTTTTCTGAAAAAGTTGCTTAGCCGTCTTCTGTGTCAGAGCATTAATTGCTACCTTTTAACGAAGGCACTCAAGTAGCTGATTTTGTCGTTTTTTCTGTGACCGCGGGATAAAAAAGCCGAAGGAATGCAGAAACCAAGTGATGTACCAACAAGTTCACGACCTGTTATTGCAAGAGGCAGATATCAAAATCCGTCTCGAACTAACCAAAGGATTGAAGTAGAGGATGAACAAAGCGATATAGCAAGAAGAATGGATGCTAACAAACCACCTTCTCCTACTGAGGGAATGGGGAAAACATCGGAAGCACAACCACTCTACGGCATGCCGTTACCTGAACGTCCAAACGTTACGAAGCCACCTACGGTTAATGAAGGGTTACCCAAAACCTTAGCTCCTACGAGACGAGAGTTGGGAAACCTAAATCCACTCCAGCTAGATCCTGATGCTCTGGTCATAGAAAAAGGAGTGGATGACTTTGAGGATCCGGCCGACAGTACTCCTTAGGATGGTGGAATCCACAATGAAGAACAAATAGCAGCGCAGGTAGCATCTTTGCTACTACGTAACAAGGAGCACGAGGATACAATGCACATAATGGCTCAAGAGAACCAGAACTTGAAAGAAATGCTGGAAGTATAGATAGAGGGTTCCCAAACTCACCCCCCCCCCCCCCC
>NC_039359.1:100122296-100148192 GCF_003573695.1 Papaver somniferum | reverse complement strand
TCCCCAACCCCCCCCCCCCCCCCCCTTGAAGAAGGGATAGCACGGAGTTATCTCAAGAATACGAAGGGGGGATCTCAACCCAACAAAAGCCAACCCACCTGGGTGACTAGGAGAATACGCCACGATCCAGACGAGATGGATCCAACATACAAGACCTCTCAGTCTTATTATGATGAAACATTTTCTAGAGATGCTCACAATATCAACATGGTCATGAAGCAAATTGAGAAAATACGAAAATAAACAAGGTTTAAAAACTGGCCGCGAAAGAGCAAGGCTAGAGGAGGTACTCCAAGAGCGACAACATCTCCGTTGTCCTTTCGCATTTTGAGGGAACCCATCCCTGCGAAATGTCCGGTACATACGTTTCAGACATACAATGGTACCTCAGATCCCGCAGCCCACCTACGGTACTACACTCGTGTCCTTTCCCATTGAGAAAGATATGAGGTAGTACTTTGTAGGTACTTCCCTGGAAGCTTGACGGGATCAGCATTGGCGTGGTATGATAATCTACCAGCAAACTCAATTGACTCTTTTGAGAAATTGTCTACGATGTTCTTGGAGACATACATGTACATCAAATCAACAAAAACAGGGTTAGATAGGCTATTTGCTTTAGCTATCGAACCCTGGGAGACATTGATGTAGTACACATACATATGGAAAAAGACGTGTCAAGCAATCGGGAAAGTCAATCCTGAAATTAGCATTAATTGCTATAATTACGGACTTGATAGAACCTCAGCTGTATTCGTGGATCTTCACAACCGATCTCTCGATTCCGAAGGGGAGTTTCGGGTTGTCCAGAATCGCTAAATCAGGATTGAGGAAATACATAAGGATAAACCCAGAGCGCAAAAAAAAGCAACAGCAGCTCCGCAACGAACAAACTCTCTGGAACCAATTCCGAAGATACCTAAGCGGAAAAATGAAACTAGGGGCAGAACTAGCTCCCGGGAAAAAAGATCAAAATATGGAGATGGCAAAGTCAGAGGAAAATGAAGAGAGGACTTTGTAGATAAAGTCTATACTAAGCTGAATATAACATTTTCTCACATCCTCACCAAGGAAGGAGCAAAGACGGGCTTTCCCTATCCTAACACTAGGGGAAAGAAGTCGGATAAAACAAAGGATGCTAAGGAGTACTGTGCATACCACCAGTACTACGGGAATACAACTGACACATGCTACCACCTGAGGAACACAATTCAGAGATTCATAGACGAGGGCAAATTCATGGAGTATGTGCAGATACAACCTGCCGATACTGAGGTAGCCCCCAAGAAAAGGGTAGAACTACCTCAGGACGGAAAATACATCAACATGATCACCTTCTCCAGCGGAGGACAGGAGGAGCTAATCAAAGAAATCCTCGAGTTAGCTTGAAACAGAAGGAAGCTAGAAACCCACGAGGTATTCAAGCTAAGCGGACCACCAACTAGCACTTTGGAATAATGGATGGCTACGCCATTAACATTCTCAACAAGGGATGTCAACCAGGAGGTCGAGATGCACAACGATCCACTTGTGATCACTCTTCTAATACATGGATGAAATGTCACGAAGGTCCTCATTTATGGGGGAATCTCATTAAATGTGTTGTTCTACGAACCCTACTTACGTATGGGTTTAATAGATGAGAAAATGGATTCATCCTTTTGCACAATTTATGGTTTTAATGGAGCAGTCTCTAGACCAAAAGGAGATATTTTCTTGCAGGTTCGCCCAAGACCCTTAGTAACCAATACAAGGTTCTGTGTGGTGGACGCACCTTCACCGTACAATGTCATCATGAGACGATTGTGGGTCCATCGATTAAGAGGAACATCATCAACCTATCATTAGTACCTTCGATTCCCTACACTCATGGGTGAAATGGAAATCAAAGGTGATCAACAAGACACAAGGATATGCAATCTAGTGGAGGTTAGACTCAACGAAGAAAGAGATGATTTACATCAACACGAAGGAAAATACGAAAGGTGAACACCAAGGAAGTAAAGGACGGGGCCTTTAAAGTACCCGAAGCCACCTCAGTTCAGGAAGCAAGCACTTCCGTCACTCCGGTAGAGGACACTTCTGCTAAATGACAATTGCAGAAATGCACTCCTCTACAGCCTCAGAAACCAACCTTTTCACCGGTGGAACCAACAAAGAAAATCAACATAGGAACGAAGGCAAAGATAAAGATGATCAACATCGGCACTCTACTGGAAGAGGATGAGGATATGAAACTACAAAGGATACTAAGGTACTACGTAAATGTCTTTACGTGGTCAATGGAATACATTCCGGGAATTGACCCGAATCTGGTCTCCCACCACCTTCGGCTCAAACCATAAATGGCACCATTCAAGCAATGTATCCACAAGGTGGCTGATATCTACCAAGAAGCAGTGGAGAAGGAGTTGCAAAAACTCCTAGTAGAAGGATTCATACGAGAAGTCAAATATCCCACGTGGATATCTAACATGGTGATTGTACCCAAGAAGAACGGAGGCGCGCACATATGCATCGACTTTAGAAATCTCAACAAAGCATGCCCCAAGGACAGCTACCCGCTACCCAATATTGACCAAATGGTCAATGCAACTGAAGGTCACCAGAGGCTATCTTTCATGGATGGTTACTCCGGTTACAACCAGATCGCCCTTGCAGAAGAAGACCAGGAGCATACTTCGTTCTTTACCCCACGAGGCTTGTATTGCTATACAAGGATGCCTTTTGGACTAAAGAACGCGGGGGAAACATACCAGCGATTGGTGGACAAAATCTTTAAGCCATGGATAGGAAAGATACTTGAGGTTTATGTAGACGGCATGCTCGTCAAGAGAAAAGAGGCAAAAAACCACCTGTCAGACCTAAAGGAGATATTTGAAGCCATGAGAAACTTTCACATGAAAGTAAATCCGGAGAAATGCACATTTGGAGTAACCTCAGGAAAATTCCTAGGGTACTTGGTAACTAAGCGATGAATAGAAGTAGATCCCTAAAGGGTCAGAGTAATAATGGAGATGCCATCTCCAAAAATACTAAAAGGAGTGCAAAATCTAAATGGAATCTTAGCCTACATGGGAAGATTCATAGCAAGATCATTAGATAAATGCAAAGTATTTTCGATACACTAAGGAAAGGAAGCAGGTTCATGTGGATCACGAAGTGCGACCAAGCTTTCCAGAAAATCAAGGAGTACTTGGCCTCAGTATTTATCCTACATAAGCTAGAGACAGGTGAAATACTCACACTATACTTAGCAGCAACAAACTACGTTGTGAGCGCAATATTGGTACGAGACCAAGGGCAAGGAGAAAAGCCCATCTACTACATCAGCAAGACACTCAGTTCAGTGGAGCGTAACTACACCAAGGTGGAGCAACTCATATATGCCTTAGTAGTGGCAACACAAAATCTAAGGATATATTTTGATGCACATACCATCCGAGTATTCACAAAGGCTCAGATAGGTGAAATCCTCGATAGCACGGAGAAAATTGGAAGGGTGGCAAAATGGAATGCCCTGATCAAACATTTACACATAATTTTCGAAACAAGGAAGGATGAGAAATCACAAATCTTAGCAGACTTCCTGGAAGATCTACCTCTCAGCGACGAGGCGGAGATAGACGACATACCAGGAATGGAAGAACACAAGCAAGAACCAGAAGACCTGTTAGAACCTCAAAATTCACGAAGATGGGAGATATTCGTAGATGGCTCCTCCAATGGAGAAGGCGCAGGCATAGGGATCGTAATAACAACCACTACCGGAGATCGAATCATCTACGCATTCAGGTCAGAATTCGAACAATACACCAATAACATTATAGAATATGAGGCGGTCATACATTGTCTACGCTTGGCACGGGATCTAGACTTATCATATGTTCGGCTGACTAGTGACTCACAATTGGTCATTAGACAAATCGAACTCAAATACAAAACTTTGGATCTGGTGCTATCTTCGTATCTAAAGCTAGCTCAGGAATATGCATCAAAGATCAGCAACGTAACGTTCATACATGTGTGTCGAAAGGACAAAAGACACACAGATGCCTTAGCATTCAGATCCTCTATGCTAAGAGATAAAAACACCACAGCCGTACAAATTGGAAGAATATATGAACCTTCGATAGAAGGACCCATCTCGGGTGCTGAGGAGGCTTTGGTCGTTCAAACTCGAGCCATGGAAGAAGCAGATAAAGAAAAAGAAGACGAAGAAATAAAAGAACCATATGACAAAGGCGAAAAGTCTGACAAAGACCTATCCATATCAGACGAAGGCAACGAAGACGAAGCGGAAGATGATTGGAGGATTCCAATCCACCAGTACCTTGACAAAGGTACCCTACTAGTTGATGTTAAGGAAGCTCAAAAACTCAAGTCAAAATCAACAATGTATAGCCTTCGTGACGGAATACTATATACGAGGTCATTTCTCGGACCTCTGATGCGGTGCCTGTCACGAACCGAAGGAAGGATAATACTCCATGATATACACAGCGGAGATGCCGACAACCATAGTGGAAGAAGATCCTTGGCGGTTAAAGATAAAATGCAAGGATACTACTGGATAAGCATGGATGAAGATTCGAAGAACGTAGCTAAGCAATGTGAAAGATGCCAACGCTTTGCCAGGAAGATCAAAACACCAGCAACGGAGCTCAACTCAGTCATCAACCCTTGGCCATTTGTCAAATGGGGGTTGATATTGTTGGACCCTTGATAGAGGGAAACTCAAAAAGAAAATACCTCATTGTGGCTACGGACTACTTCACCAAGTGGGTGGAAGCTAAGCCTTTGACAAGAATTAGGGATACAGATGTCTTAAAATTCTTGTTTGAGCAAATCATATGCAGGTTCGGAATACTAGTTCCCATAGTCTCTGACAATGGCAAACAGTTGCAAGGAAAGAACATCGACATATTGTTTGATACTTTCAACATTCAGAAGAACAAGTCCACTCCAATATATCCCAAGAGAAATGGACAAGCGGAGGAAACCAACAAAACCATAGCGATGAACTTGAAGAAGAAGCTAGGAGTATACAAAAAAAAGGTGGTGCGAACAACTGCACAACGTCCTATGGGCCTGTCGAACTTCAAGAAGGTCATCTACAGGGAAAACTCCATTCCTGTTGACCGACAGAGCCGAAGCAGTCATCCCAACGGAGATAATACTTCCAACAACAAAAACAGAGGCATGGGAAAAAAAATCTAACAACAGACTTGATGTTGGATAAGCTAGATGACCTTGAAGAAATAAGGGAGGTAGCTTTGAAAAAGATGGTAAACTATCAACGAAGTCTAGCTCGGGAATACAACAAGCATCTCTCGGAACTTTTTGGTTGAGGATTACGTACTACGTCAAATACCGCCATATCAAAGAAAGAAGGATTGGTTCAAGCTAGATCCTACGTGGGACGGGCCCTTCATCATACACGACATTTCCGAAAAAGGGTCTTACTACCTAAGGACCCCTAAAGGTGAAGTATTACAACACCCATGGAATGCAATGTACCTAAAAAAGTACTACCCGTAAGAGAATGGTGACTACTCAGGAGAAGAAAGGAATGGGCAATAGCCTACCATGTTCTATCCATGATCAAAGGTATTTAAAACCTTACTAATCAATGAAAAAAACTTTTTTCTAAAGAATTAGTTTTGATTAATACAATCGGGTTAGAATAGACACCCTCCGTCAGGATTGACGATGACGCAAGGCAAGGCAAAACTGCGCATATGTCAATCTCGGATCCTGGGGGCGAAGGCTCCTTTTATGAGGCATAAGAAAAAAGTAAGATATCCCATACTTTGTCGAAGTAAAGCATCCACCGCACTGAACGCGTAGGGTTACAGGAAAATTATTACCCACGTAGGAACCCTCGCCACCATGGTACCTTCTGGCCAAAGGATACCTTGCTAGGATGATGAATGTTCCACTAAAGGTTAATCATACCTTAGCACCTTGTGATAACTTGATTGTGCGATCAATTAGACACAATACGTCTAAAACAAAATATTCATGCAATAACATGAGAGAAGTAATAATCTTATAAAAATATGTCTGACATGTCTTAAAAGTTGCAGATAACAAAGGTTTAAATCATCGGAAAGCATTGTTTCAAAGAAGGGAGACATCGTAAAGGCACCTCAACTGAGGGCATAAAACAACAAAGAGTATAGATAAACAAATGCCGAGACAACATGATGAAGGATAAGAAAGGCGAGGAAAGACGACCCCGTCATCTTGAAGTTCAGCTTCAGCGAAGGCATTGTAGATTAATCAATGGCCGAACACTCGAATTGCACCTTCATCTGGGAGGACTGAACCTCCAGGTCCGAAGCTGATTTCCGAAGAAGCTTCATCATCTGAGCACTGAACTGGTCATTAGCTTCCTGAAGTGATGCAGCCTTAAACTTTGCAGTAGCATCAAATTGACGAGCTGTCTCCAACGAAGATACTTGTCCCTCGAGACGGTTAATATTAGCATTAGCACCTACAAGCTGCTCCTAGAGACCTTCGGACGCAAAAGGGATAAGTAAAAAGCAAAGACATTATGGGGCATGAAGAATGCTGAAACAAGAAAATCCTAAGCTAGCTCCGGCATGGCTAAGGGATTCTTCTAAACTATGATGAGCCTCGGCAAGATCCACCTCAGTGGAATCAAGATCCTCCACGAGGGTATCATGCTCGGTCCAAAGATCCTCAACATAAATATGGAGAGAAGCATTCTCAGAGGATAAAACCTGGTAAACATTCTCTAACTCTTCCAATATCTTAACCAAGGATGTATGGTACATATAAGAAGGCACGTAACCAACCTCGATAAGTTTGATCTTAAGAGAGCATACCTCAGAAGATAAGACGTTACGTTCTGCAGTAACCTTAGCTAAGAAAGCACAGTCATCTTCGAAATCCTTATGATACTTTTTACGGATAATTTCTTGAGATGAGAGGCGTTTATCAACTAAGGCAATATCCTCCTTTTGCTTTAAAATGAGACCCTCTATTCTTTGCGAAGCAAATCAATCTGCTTAGCAAGATCTGCGTTATCGCAGATTCAAGAGAAATTTGGTCCTCGTTATGAACAGTCACGTTCATCAACCTGTCAGACTTCTTCTGATAATACCAAACATCGGAGGTCAACTTGGCTACCTGCTCCCGGAGATGTCTAAGCTCACTAGAGCTACCATCTAGCAGGCGTAGGTTGTCTCAGGACTATACTACCAAAAATAAAAATACAAAGCTAAGGAACAGGAGAAACAAACCTATGAATTTGGAGGATTCTGCGGACAGAGAAGAATCAGCGGCCTTGCGGCCATCCTCAGCAGCTTTTGCATCATTATTAGCACTCTCAAGAGCCAACAAGCAAGCCTTTAGGGACCTCTGGGTTTTCCTCAGATCACTCTCTAGCAAAGATATCTTAGCAGCAGAATCAACATCACTAGAAGAAGGTTGTCGTGCGCTAGCAAGGGCATGATCTTGGCAGGTACGCTCCAACAGAGCACTCAAGTGAGTACACTTAGCCCTATAAAACTCGAACAAGTTGCATCCAACGTCGATTTGTTTGCAAAGCTACAAACAATAGAGCATAAGAACAAACAGAGGCTCAAAACAACGCATAAAACAATAAGGTACGAATCACTTACTGAGAACAACGAAAGACGAGGGTGGAAATCAGCGTAGGTCTCCATAAAGGCCTCCATATCTTGGAAGCTACCCCTAAGGATTTCACCAAAGCTCTGGACAAAGCGAAGGAAATCTGGGTCAAAGAATAGATCCTTGGCCACGCGATACTGAGCAGACAAAACATCCAACTGAGAAGCAACCTCCAAAGAATCAGCAAGTTGGTGACGATCAACCTCAGCAGAAAAGGGACCCTTTGAATCCCGCAGTATGGCTTCAAGGATGGCATCGTCAGAACTCCCAAAGCTCAATCTCTCAGGTAACTTACCCTTCCCAAGATCCGTAAGAACCTCACTGATCGCTTGAGAGCGAGCATGGGCACAAGTACTGAACCCTCACCACGATGAAGAGACGGCATGGTGGACGAGCTAGGAACCGAAGAAAAAGCTTGACTGGGAGCACCATCTAAGTCCATATCACCAGCGGAAGGAAGATTGCCCAGTACGTTCCAATCTGGTGATGAAGGTGGAGGTCCAACAACCTTGATAACAGAGGCAGTAGAAACAGACTGAGCGCTCCCTAATGAGGTGGACGTAGTATTGAAGAAGAAGTTGTCCAGTGAAATCACAACCTTCTTCTTCGGCTGAGAGTCTAAGATACTAACCCTCACCACTGGAGTAACATCCTTCGCAAACGAACCACTTGAGTGGAGTGAAGTAGCAGGAGATGATGGAAGACTATTGGAAGATATCACTACAGCACTGATAGTAGCCGAGACTACAGGTTGCAGATCACCAGGAGCAGAAAACGAAGGTATCTTTGGAAACAAAGTAGGAGTCGCATCTTGAATACTAACTGGGCTCACCAATGAAGTATCACTACCAACTGGGAGGTTTTCACCCTCCACTGAGCCAGAAAAGATAGGACTGGGGCTATTCTTGGGGAAATCTTCCTCAATATCATCCAAATGAGGACTAAGGGCAGTGTCCTCGACATCCTCCATGTCTCCGTCATGTGACTCCTCCTCACCAGCTTTGGGGTCCTCATCAGACTCTTCAACATCGATTACAGCCTTTAACTTTACTTTCTTGGAAGACTGTATAAAAACACATGTGCAAGCTAAGGATTATGGGGGAAAGTACTAAGGAATACAGAAACACTAAGGCAGAGGTATAATCCTTACCTCCGCAAGTGCAGATTTAGTTGCTTCAATCGAAGCTTTCCTTTTCCTTGTCAGAGCAGCCACGGAGTTACCAGCAGAGCCCGGAGCATTCCCAGCAGAAGAAGTAGGGGCAAGTTATAAATGAGGTATCGAGAAAACTTAGCAAGGGCCGATAACAAAGATGGCCGAAAACAAAAATATGAAGCCTACAACAGACGAATCTCACCTCATGAGAAATAACAGGGTTGAAAACCCAAGGTAGATATCCATCATACTTAGCAGGTAGAGACGAACCGGGACGAGGAATATTGGGATCTGCGGTAGTAAACCCGCGAGCCCAGGGACCCACAACACGAAGAGGTGTACGCGCCCAACGATAATCATGGTCCAATAGAATATGATCAGGCTTCGGCAAGAAGAGCTTGGTATAGTAAGGGATGACGGTTAACCAAGTATTGTCGATCTCCTCCAGTAAGCGAAGGTTATTGCTTTCCCTAATCTGCCTAGCAGTAACATGAATACGGCGCGGACCAACACTCCAAGGAAGAAGATTACTTTTTTGCATGGTGTCAGCATAGGTGGCATTGAAGTTTGTAGGGGTGTAATCCTCCTGCTTAGACGTCCCAGTATCAAAGGGGTAATAAGAACTCAGGGTAGTCTTACCTTTGCTAAGGTACCAGCACTCACGAATGGTACGCCAAAAGTTACCAGTGTATTGCATGATCCCTCGGACCTGAGTCTTGTTCACCGGGTTATCCCTGGTAGACAAAACATCAAATTAGAAAGGATCCTTTCTACTAAACAAAGGCAGGAGCATACTCGCGGCCAACTGTCCAACACTAATCAAGAGGTTGTTCTCATCGTAAGGAAAGTCCCGGATTAGGGATTCAGTGAGAACGTCAGGGCCATTGACGAAAGAGATGTCAAACTTATGCAGACGGGAGGACTTGGAGATCTCAGCCAAAGACAAGTTAGTATAACTATATTTTTCACGTAACTGCAATCTTTGGAGCTCATAATGAGGTGGAGGAGGAGGAAGATCTTCGACAACAACCTCTTCTACCTCAGCATCCACAACCATCTCAGTTTTCAGAGGAAACTCAGTATCTTCATGAGGTGTAGAAGGTGTAGCATCGGGATGATCCATCCGCGGAGGTGGCTCAGTAAACGATCTAGGCTTCGGATCTCTACGCACTGGCTTCTTCGAGAGTCTCATGATTCCTAACATCAGCAGGAAGAACAGTCCACCAACAATGGCGGACAAATTTACAGTTTGCTCAAACAAAAAATTGGGGCAAAAACAAACATACTTTGGGAATGGGTTTATCTAAACCAACCAAGGGATGTATTCTAATCCTACCGAAAGACAAAACAGAGGATTGGTAAACACCATGAATGGAGTTGTAGACGAAGAACAATCATGACACAATCATGGAAAAAATGCGAAATGAAAACGAACCCAAGTTATCATACAACATAAAGAAGCAAAAGATAATAGAAATTCTCACATGCAAGTACAACAGCAACTTCGAACAATCAAAGAAGGGGAAACGGAACCAAGTATGGAAGATACGGGAGGCCACATCAAAATCAAAGGCGAATGTATACTAACTTGATTGATGGAAAGCGAGCGCGAGCTTCTGAAAACCAAGAAGGAAAACGACAGTTAGAGGAAAAGAAGACAAAGGAAATCTCTGAGAAAGGGAGAGAGAGCGACAGTTTGTGAGAAGAGGGAAAACTTAATGAAATTCCTTATTTATTCTCTTCTTATAGGTGGCTGGAGAATCCAAAAATTTGGATGTCCCGAAATTCAAGGAGAAGTTATTGCATGAAAGGATATTTGAGGACCACCCGACCGGTACGTGCAAAAATGGCGGCGTTACGGAAGTTTTTTCTTCCAATCCTACCAAACTGTAGAATATGAAAGAAAAGAGGCAAACTGTGAATACCAATATTCTGTGGAGCACGTGTCGCGGTTTCAGTGGTCGCATACAAGATAAATGTATAACCCTCGCTATACATAGAAGATACCTTCGCAGGTCTACTTTATCTTATCCCAAGAAGGGATACCTCGACGACCAAGATAGAAAAGTAAAGCCTAGTCTAGAGAGAGGCAGTTGGCGAAGGGACAGAGGTGGATGACATATCTAATCAGCATTAAATGCATAAATCTCTTATCTACACGCATAACCAAAGCACTTGAAGAGAAATGATGTGGCGGAGTTTGACTAGTAAAGGTTAGCGATGAACAAAGGTACAGTCTGTACTGAGGCTGGGAAGTTCCCAAAGGAACGTGGGTCAGCTGAGGTGGCAAAGTCCGACTGGAGAAAGCATGCGGTGAATGAAGGTACCATTTGTACGGAAGGTATATCAGGGAACGATGGACCCAAATACAGCAAAGATATACCTTGAGCATAAGGGGCTATAAATACCAAGCTTCACCAACAAATCAAGGGCATTCAATACCTAGGAGAGGAAGATCTAGTCTTAAGCTTATACATCTGTAATGTTTAGAACTTAAGTATTTACTTCAACTTGAGTTCTCTCTATTACTTTGGGAAGCATTTAAGATCTTTGTAACCACCAAAACTTAATACAAACTATCACTCATTACTCTGTGGACGTAGACAAAAGTCGAACCAGGTAATCTCTTGTGTCTCATGATAAATTAGTTCCTTTTACATTATATTTGTGTTTTTTCGTTATCATTGTGATCTTGAATATCTTTTATAACTTAGCATTATCAGTTCAACAGAGGTGTTAATACTACATAGTATCTGATTCTCTGAGCTGTATACATTACGTAGACTATGGGAAAATTAGTAGTCACGGTATATGTAAAACCAGAAACATAAGCTTTGTTATTGAGACCGGTACTTCAAGAGATCCCCAATATGGATCGGTCCTACTATAGATCTCCAAGGCAGGGATCGATCCTACTATAGCTCCCCTAAAAGGGATCGATCACATCATAGATCCCCAATAGGAATCCGACCACCAATCCTATTGATTACTTTCAACTACGGAACAAGTTTCGCTAGTCTACTTCCTTATACTCGTGTAGTTAAACATAGTTTTCTAGGAATGGAATCAATCCTAATTTCGTTACACAATCTAGTAACAAGTTACAAAGATAGTGTTTATGTCGCAATTACAAAGTTCAAAGGATAAAGGATATACTTCGCAATTCAATATACATAAATTGTGATATGACTTGTATATTCTTCCTTGAATCTTTGATCATAATAGAATGATCAAGTCTATAATACTAGAGTTTCATATATTTAACTTAGCATATTATGTTTTCAATCTAAATAACTTTAAAGTTACGTAGATTAAAATGGAAACAAGTCAAGTGATCTTGTATTAGTAATCTCGAGCAGAAGGATGATGTGTTCGTTGATGTTGATAAATCTTCAGATTCTCCAGAGTAACACTTGTACGTCTCAACATTTCTATACTTCCTAGTCTAACCTAACGAATTTGACTCTAGTAATCTAATCAAACAACCTTGAGTTTTGAAACCAAAATATGACACCAAACTTGATGTACAACCACTTGGCGGGTCAACCAAGCAATGCTCTAACAACATGTTGGTTTCCAAAAAGATAAAATGAAGTGTATATTTGGAGAAAGTAAATTGGTTACCTTCACTGGTTGTATTTTATCTTTTAAATAATTGAAACATAACTCGTTGAAATAGTTAATATGAAAGCCACATGTCAACATATCATTTACCCCCATTCCCCGTCAATAAAGTGCCCTCGTCAAAAATTTATCATGTTTTCTTAACAAGGAACCGAGGAAGTGATCCCAGTTAGGTAGTACCTTTTTTTTTTTTTGCGCATCTGACTCGTCCGGATTTGACTCATCTAGATCTGATTGAAATCACCTAATTCATTTAGATTTGACTCAATGTATTTCTTTTTTGAGTTAGACTTGACTAAACTTACTCAAAAATATGTGAATCAGTGGTTTGGCCCATAAATTAGAAAAAATTTGTTAAGGTAGCGAGTCAAATCTGACTCAAACTAAAAGAAAAAACCTCGGAGACAGCACATGGACTCAGATTCCATACAGTATTGTCCGGTCTTTGATCAACAAAACATACTTTTCTTTATTGAGATTGTAAACCTCCTAAAAATAAGCTTTCAAATCAGTCATTTCCCCTACTAAACCAACTGTTGTGCTGGTGCTTCTAATATATCATGCAAATGGTGTTTGTATGGTCTGAAATCTGACTCTTAGCAAGTTAAGGGCCGAATCAAATTCATATGTCGAGTCATCACAAAAAAAAAGAAAGAAAAAAAAAAGTTGTAAGATGGGACTTTGAACTTGATTTCAACTTTCTACTTGCTGAGTAGGTAGGACTAATGGAGCTATCTGACAACGCTTGGCACACTCATTTTTTTGTTCTTTCACTTAATTTCAAAATTTACACAAAGTTGAGCGCAAGTAATTTTTCTCTTTCTTTCAAAGGAAATGATTTTCTTATTCTGAATTGATAGGCTTAAATAAAATTAATTTATACTCTCTGTTTCTGGAAAAGTGTTAATATCATTTGTTTTGAATTTAATCTATTTGCAGATTAAAATGAAAAAATGAAAGTAACATTTTTTCAGAATCGGTACTAGTAGTTAATGGGTGGTTTCACTGCATCGGCAAGTTTGTGGGTTTGAAGTAACTTATAGTGACAGCTTAGTTAGTCATTTGAGCTGCCCGTCCTCTCTTTTATGGGACAAGTGTGTTGTTTCTTAGCAATGCACTACTTTGAGAAGCATATCCAAGTTGTGTTGTTGGGTCCCCAAATACTATCTTCATGGGATGGGATGGGATGGGATGAGAGTGTTATCCTCGATGCCTTTGAAACGACATACACCATCATCATCCTCATACATGCATTTGCTTTCCTGGACACCTTAATCCTCAACAATTTACTAGCGATATTGATACATGTACTTTGAGGATGAGAAGGGGTACTTGATGTGAACCCATGCAAAGCGTAGTGGGCGAACTTTGTGATGGTCCCCTTGGCATCACTTAATCACGCCAAAAGGCCATGAAGTTACTCGCAAATCATAAGCACATATTACAAACTCTGTTGTGATCTGTATGATGACTGGCCTAAATAAAAACAGACAAATTTTTCATGCCATGATATAATCAAATAAATAAATACTCCCTCCGTTTATGGAAAAAAGATACTTTCACTTTTTCCGTTTGGTCTATTTTTAGGCTAAAATAAAAAAAAATAAAAGTATCACTTCTTCTAAAACAAAAGGAGTAAATGATAACTAGCTTCAGTGAGCTTCATTTATTAGTAAAACAACGTAAAAACACCTAGCTAAATAATGAAAAATTGTTAGCATATCTATCCACTGAGGGAAGATGAGTTGGACGGTAACACCCACTAGCAAAGTTTCAACAATCTTATCCATGGTCCAACCTTACTCACTCTTTCCGGTTTCAATCAAAGTGAATGGAAAGCCGCACTAGTTTTCAGACGCGGAAAATTGACACGAAAATGTACGATATTACAAAAGTTCTTCTATCCACTTGATTGACCAATATTTTCCCAGAAAGGAAAATATTTTCTCTAGGGACCTAGTTCATCACCTAATTCGGTGGCCTTTCAACATACCACCAAAGGCACCAAACTATAAAGGACAATCTCTTTCAAAATCTTTTTTGTTGAAAATGAATATGTGTGGTGTGGTTAATGAAGTCCACCCTTTACTTCTGGTGTGCTAAAACTAAACGCGTATTAGAAAGGCCAGGTCTAACTAAGCCTAATATTGCTAAATTAACAGATAAATGTGTGCTTAAGTTCTTTTTGACCTGTTTCCCGCCGATGCTAATTATATTGCTTTCATTACAAACCATGATCTAAGTAAGGGCCGGGTCAGAGGATACTGATCATCACCCCTTGGTTTTAAGTTTTAGCAGATACAAAAAGTTACGACCACTGAATTAGCAAGCACAAGTTATAGATGTCGATATAACATTCCAAGAACTTTATTAAAAAAAAAAAGTACTGCCAAACTCAAGTTGGCACGATCACTACAAAAGTTAAAAAGCGTGAAATGCTAATGATTAAAATTAAAAGTTGGTGAGCATTCGGATATATAGTAGATCAACAAAATAACTATTGAGATTCAACAATTATATTTTCCAGTATATATTCCATGTTCTTTTGCAGATCAAGGTCGTACCTTTTGATTGTTAAAGTATGAATCTAATAAAAGGGTCCATCCGATTCTATAGTGTGATCTAAAAATATGTAGAGAGATTTTCCTTGGTGAAGAATATCTTTTCAACTTACTAAGTTTTGGTTGACTTGGAACCATGCCAAACTAAAACCCAAAAGTACATATCATGCAGTGTACTGTGTATTTTCCACATCCTCCTTGAAGTCAACCTCATACCTAGACATCTATAGAAAATTTTCAGTATATATATACGATGGCCGCCCTTCTGCATCTCCACCCATTCTCTTAACTTTCAGGGCTCTCTCTTCTAATAAGCTTCTATACCACCTATTCCTCTTCTGACCATTCTCCTAAACTTTATTCAAACCTCATTTCGTGCTCTTCTATCTTCATCACTATGAACAGACTCATGAAGGTTTTGATCATACTGACTATTACAATCATGACTTCAGTCATTGATGTAGCCAGCGCAATGCCAATGAGAAGACAACAAGGAAATTATAATGGTGCGACTGATGAATATTACGCAGCCATGCTAGCAGCTTCTATTAAGTACTTCAATATGGAAAAAACTGAAAATGCCAAACTGTGTTTAAGAGGTGTAAGTAAGATCCTTGCCGATCGTAAGGCGGAGCAGGCACCGATTAGAAGATTTCCACTAACATGTCAAAACAACCCTATGATTTGCAATAATAATGGAAGTCCACCCGGAACTAATCAGTGTTGTATGAAGAAATGTGTGAATATCTTGGAAGACAAAAACAACTGTGGTGTGTGCGGCCATAAATGCAAATACTCGGAAACGTGTTGTGGAGGGAGATGCGTTAATCCTTCTTATAACCCTAGACATTGTGGTTCATGCAATAACCGTTGCAGCAAAGGAGCATCTTGTTCTTTTGGTCTGTGCAATTATTCTTAGGATAGATGCCAGTATACCACAATTTTGTGTAGATACTTTCAAATTTTTTCTAGACACAAGAATTTTCAGGCAACCATTTTCAGAGGATCAGGGATGTTGATTACTTGTATTCTCTTTTATTTTAATTACATCGAATATCAACAATATTCATTTACTTATTTATTTGATATTGGAAGTTAAATCTGTCAAGGACCCAAGGCCTTTCAACGTAGTGTTTACCCTTTTGTCTAAGTAAAAATGGCTGGAGTCGTTTTTCTAATAAGGAACCGAGAAAGTGATTCTAGTTAGAGAGAGATGTACTTTGAACCTGGTTTCAACTGTCTACTCGTTGAGACTTGAGTAGGACTGATGCAGCTGTCTGACAAAAGTTTGGCAAACCCATTTCTTTGTTCCTTCACTTAATTTCCAAATTTACACAAAGCTGGAACAAATATTCTCAGTGGATAGACTTAAACAAAAATGAGTTGTCTTGCAGTTGCGCCTAAACAGTTTCCGATGCATCCCTACTTTCGCAAATTTGTAGGTAAACTCTTAGTCCTAGCTTAATTAGTCAGTTCAGTTGAGCTGCTCGTCCTCTCTCTTTTCTGGGACATGTTCTGTTACTTATTCAGTATGCTAATTCAGTACATGTTGGGAATATATGTTTTAAAACATGTTAGAATTGTTTTAATACTCATAAAAGTTTTCATAAAAGAATAAATTAATTATGTCATTAATGTTTTGACCGTTTTATTTTTAATGGGTGTTAATTGTGTGAGTTACATCATAATTAATTTTCGTTAAACTATTTTGAAAACCTTTACTATAAATCATATTTTTGGTTGCAAAAATGGAAAAAAAAGAGGAGAGTTTTTCCTTTATGACTTGATTTTTAATAAGAAAATGAATTTTTGAGAAAGAAAATAAGTGTGTGAACATCCTTATTTTCTAAATGAGTTTCTGAGCAAGAATGAAGTATAGAAGTTTTCACATCCTCTCATCGTGCAATATTGATTGTGTAAGAGATTGAACTCGGCTGTTTTATCCTGGGGACGACGCGGCATGGAAGAACTGCTTGCACAATCTTAGGCAGAGCCGCGAAACGTCTTAAAAAGAGCGACCTGGTCGTGACTCAGCCATAACATTTTTTATTTGTTTAGTTTTTTCTTTGTGATTGTTTTGCAGGCGAATTTCGGCAATTGTTCCAACAATTTTAAGACGATTTCTTGTGCCATTGAGATCAAACGAGAAACTATTGTTGGAAAAACGATAAGTATCATCGTTTATTTTGTTTATTGAATTACTATGATATAATCCTTCATTAACGAGTTAACATGATGTTTGGATTCTTAGATTTCTTGATAACCAAAAATTGAATTTTGATGTCAAATTTTAATAGATGATAGTTGTAACATGTTATAGAGTTTTCTGTGTATCTCTTAAAGTAAACTGAATTTGGTCTTGAAATTTATACCATATATATTAGATATCATGAGGATCGTCCCTATAAAACTTCAGAATTTTTGGCGTCCTAAAAGTATTTTTAAAGTATTTTACAAAACCACAAAATGTTGCTGAAAATTTCTGACGAGTAGAAATTTAGTCCCGCATAATTTCGTTTTTCTGATTTTTGTGTTGTTATTTTGAATTCGTGTATGACATGAAACTTGTATATCATGATCTTATATTCAAAAAACATTTTGAAATTTTCCATTTGGATTTGTGGTTTGAGAGATGTGGTCATTTCAAAATCGTTGTGTTTGTATAAAAATATGAGATGTGATGCTTGAGTTTAGAGATGTAAGAACTTAGAATAAAAATCATATTTGATTTTATTACTTTACTTTTGTTTTGGAAATGAAAATATAAGATCATTATTGGAAGTCAAACTAGTGCGCAACAAATGTTTGATAAAATGCTTAGTAGAAAGTTATAATCTATGACGTTATTATAACTATAAAACTTTTACTTTGTTTGATACTTGGAGTTCTAATTTTTTATCTGATTTTTAAGTACTTACATAAGTACATACCTTACCTATTTTGGGTTACAAATGCTCACATTTAAATGATTGTGACAGGTGATAATTTCACTTACTTGAGCAAGTTTTTTGTTTCCCGATGAAAACAAAAATTGCTAGTAAATACTAGAGATTAATCAACGTATGGAGCAATGGTTTGCTGATTTCATTGTTGGTGTGGAAAGATTGGACGTTGGTTTATGACCAGTTGAGATTTCAAAGCAAATGAGGTATGTTTGATGAACTATTTGTAGTTATTATAGTGATCGAATAATTGCATTCTAGATTGAAATAAATTGATTGTTCAATCTTAGAATGAGTTGAACGGAAACGAGATATTGAGAATTATTGTTTATGACAATAAATGTGTGACTCATACAAGTTTGGAACATATGAGATAAAATTTGATACCAAACCAAAACCGAAATAATAAGAAACCTAGTCAAAACAAATACGAATGCCAACTCTCACCAAGAAATGAACATAATTTTAATTATGTAGTTATTTGATATGTTTGCATTCGGCATTGCAAGAATATCAAATATTGTTAACAATGCTTTTCAAGCTAAGTTAATGTGAATTATGGATACGGTGAGAGGTGACATATATTGGTGTTTTACACCATATTTGTTTTGATAGGTTATGGTTCAAAAGTAGAACCGAGTCGTTTGAAAGAAAGTGGTGTTGAGTTATACTCACATCTCTGGGATTCTTGGTATTGGTATGGTCTCAAAAGTTTTCTTCGGGTAGAACTATCTTGTTAAAGATGTTCATACCACCAAAATGAGAAAGAATCTAGTTTCCTGCGCCTATCTTGTTTTTTAACAAGATTAGGATTAAAAATTTTGTTGAAATTGATCATTGCACTACTATAATATAAATGTTATCTATGGAATGTTTGAACAAAATATTGTATTATTTATATGATATGACTAAAGTGTTGGAGTGCTTGTAATATGTGATTTTATCTTGCTTCTATGAAATTTTGGAGTTAGTGATGAGTATGAGTATGTTGTGTTTCCTCTAAAATTTCTAAGGATTTTTTAAGTAACATGTATCAAATTTTACCCAACACCCCAAAGCATACAGACTCTCAATCTTGCTAGTTTTTAAAAGCATCGGAAAAAACAAAATGTTTGAGAATTTTTTATAAGATATTTTTGGTATTTCACGTAGTCTAACTTGGTGACCAAAAATGATATTTTCAGTGATGAATTAGGCGATGTTGTCTGCACGAAAAATATTTGTTTATTCGTCCTCTATATTGTGCCAAAAGGATTTTGAAATTGAATCATTACTTTATTAGTTATGAGCAAAAACGCATAGCGCGTCAAATATGAATTTAGAGAAATTTTTTGCGCTTTAAAAAATAATTTCTAATTTTTGTACGAATGAGGAAATTTTCTAGTTTTTGAATTGATATTAAACACTAAAATCCATCGTCTAACGAAGTCTATAGAAATTTAATAATGAACGTGGATAGAAATGCAATTTGCATAAATAACTTCTCAATTTTTAGATATTTTGGTTTTGATTTGAAATTTCATTTTGAGTCGAAAATAGTGGGGGTTCTTTACCCCATGTATGAATGCTAAACTTTGATTAAAGAACTAGCTAGAAGCCTAGAAATTGAGATTACAATATCATTAACAGTGGATGTGTAAGTAGTAAGACTAAAACGAATTTTGGTCATCATTATTACTTTGTTTGAGATACTTAGCTCCTCATAATTTTAATCTTTGAAAAAGGTTTTAAGAACGAAAAGTTTTAGTTTGGAAAATAGAGAAAGGGTAATTAATTTTGATACTTGTTTTCATGTCGCTGAATTTACATTCTTGATTGGTGATATTGTTTCTATGATGCGTGATTTGTTGTGTATCATATATAGAAAAATATATTGAATAAGTTAAATGTTGAATCCATGTAAACCAAGCATGAATAACTTTGTACTTCCCATAAGAACGAAATGCATATAAGTTGATTAGTTAACATTTATTTTGAAACAAGCTCTTAAACAATTGAATGAGAAATTTGGTTACTTTGCTAATTCAAATAGTTTCAAAAGTTGATTAGGGAGACAAACGCATAAGACTGTTTGTATATATGCATAAGTGATTTGTTGAATTTGTACTCTAACTCATATGATGTCGATGAAACTGAGAACATGGCTTAGTTTATTATTTGACATAAAAGACTTGGATGAAGATAGTGTAAAATTTTGAATTGAAACATTTATTTTGTATCGATTCCATTGCATTGAAAAAGATTTGTAAAGAAATAAAAATATATATTCTTTATAAACTAGTTTTCACTCATTTCATTCTAGTATTATAGTGATTATGATTGTGTGTGATTGAACTAGAAAAAGAAAATGAGTATGGTAGCATTGCTTCTTGCTACGTGATGGACTATATGTATATTACTTCTGTAGTGGGGGTTACATATGAGCAGATTTACTAATAATCCATGTATGGGTAATTAGTAAAACATTGAGAATGTCATGAGGTGTCTGAAAAGAACCTTAAACCTAGAAATACACTATCGAAAAATGTTTACCGCAATCCTTTAAGGATATTATTGCGATGCTGATTGAGATATATCCTCTCAAATGAATCCTCCAAGGGATAGAGTGATTCATTCCTCTACTAGATAGAGGAAGAACAGACACATTAATCCAATGCGATAGTACCGCGGCTATTGCAAGAGTTGGGAACCGTTAATTACAACGGAAGAGTCGCCATATATGGTGATAAAAATACATTTTTGATGCTATGAGAATGGATTATATATGGTATGAAAAGAGTTATCGTTGATCCTTTGACGAAAGTATTAATAAGAAGGTGTGAATACATCTTATGGGATGATTTTGATGCCCATTGAGAATTGAATCATTTGTGATGGATACCCACCTAGAAATAGGTACAAAGGGAATAACGATTCACAAATGATATGAACATAGTTGTTCTTGGTTGACACCCAACCTACAAGTTAAGATTCCAGAAGAAGGTTCAAAAGGTAATCCCTACCTATTAATGGAAATCCCAAAATATAGGTTCAAATGGGACGAAATTATGGATAATGTATATGTAGAATCATGCTTTAGAGAATTCATCCCACGAAATGATATCCTGAAGCGAGTAGAGGTTGAGTTTTTGTTTCTAAAACTCTTAATGATGTCTATATCTCTATTTAGAGTAGGGTACTTAGCTACATGATTACTCTTGATAGATTCACCTGTATGGATGTGAAAGTGTGGCCGCTTTCTATGAGAATTTTGGCAGTTCTCTAGATCATTCATTAAACCGGGATTTAAGCACATGGTCGTAATGTGCTGGCTTTAGACTTTACACTAGTATATTTTTGTGTGTGTTAGACAATATTCTTATCTTTTAGAGTTCAAAGACTTATGTTCACTCTATGGTCAGATTTTTCGAGAGCCTAACACTATGTAAAGATTCAAAATCGAAAGATACCTTTGCTTATGCACATTGTTATACATATCTTGCTCAATGTTTTAAAAATATAAGTGGGGGATTGTTGGGAATATATGTTTTAAAACATATTAGTTTCCCATTAGAATTGTTTTAATACTCATAAAGGTTTTCATAAAAGAATAAATTAATTATGTCATTAATGTTTTGACCGTTTTACTTTTAATGGGTGTTAATTGTGTGAGTTACATCATAATTAATTTTCATTAAACTATTTTGAAAACCTTTACTATAAATCATATTTTTGGTTGCAAAAATGAAAAAAAGAGGACAGTTTTTCCTTTATGACTTGATTTTTAATAAGAAAATGAATTTTTGAGAAAGAAAATAAGTGTGTGAACATCCTTATTTTCTAAATGAGTTTCTGAGCAAGAATGAAGTATAGAAGTTTTCACATCCTCTCATCGTGCAAGAGTGATTGTGTAAGAGATTGAACTCGGCTGTTTATCCTGGGGACGACGCGACATGGAAGAACTGCTTGCACAATCTTGGGCAGAGCCGCGAAACGTCTTAAAGAGAGCGACCTGGTCGTGACTCAGCCATAACATTTTTTATTTATTTGGTTTTTTCTTTGTGGTTGTTTTGCAGGCGAATTTCGGCAATTGTTCCAACAGTACAGTATTATTTTCATGGGATGAAAGAGTTTTTTTATTTATTTATTTTTCTAGCGATATTTTATGTATGTACTTTGAGGATGAGAACCCATGTGGAGTGTGGTGGGCGAACTTTCTGATGGTCCACTCTTGGCATAATCACACAATTCTGCAAGCCAAAAGGCTAAGTTAAGCACTTGGCCTCAGAAGTTACTCGCATATCATAGGGACAAACTACACTCTGGTGCGATACCTCTACATTTGGAAATTGACATGTAATATGAATTTTGTTCTTGTTGAGATGTTCAAGTCGGATTCTAGTATCATTTTCGGAAAATGGGTCATTTGTCCAAATATTTTTAATACATGGCTCAAATGGACGAGTAAAAATTAGTATGGGTGAAACGGACACAAAAAAAAAAAGGAAGAATGAAACTGGATTCATCCTGGTTTAAACTTAAAAAAAAGGGAGGATGAAACTGGATGCATCCTAATATAAATTAAAAATAAGAAAAAGCATTTGAAAATTGGTAGGATGAAACTATTTACATCCTGACTATTTTTACATTTTCGTCCATTTAAACAGTATCAAAATTTACATGCCGTTTCACCCATAAATTATTGATTTTGACCTTTTTAACGAATTTTGTGGTTAGAACAACCTCTTAAAAGGGTTAGAACAACCTCTTAAAAGGCAGTTGGAGTATAACAATTAAGGGCAATTCATTAGTAAATGAATAGATGTCTATGCATCCTTATCCACCGAGGAACTTCAACATCCAATGTTGGACGGTAACACCCACTACTAAAATATTCTGGATTTACTCTTTTGAAGATTCAACCAGAGGAATGAAAGGCCGCAATAGAGTACAATTTTCGGACGCGGAAAATTGTCACGAATATATCCACTTGATTGATCGACCAACATTTTCCTAGAAAACGAATGGGAAAATATATACTTTAGGGACCTAGTTCATGACCTAATGAATCTGGCTTTTCACCAAAGCCAGTCTCTTTCGAAATCTTTCTCGTTGAAAAATAAATGTGTGGTTACGAAAGTCCATCTTTTACTTTTATTTTTGGTGTGCTAAACCAAATATTTACCAATCAAACGAAGGGCCAGAGTAGGTTGTTTAACAAGAAATTTGGTGGGTAAGCAGCATGGAGCAAAATATTTTTGTATCTAAACTTTTGCTCTCTTTCCAGCTTGGTTACGTTGGTTAAGTTTAGATTAACATACTGACTCTGTTGACATGAAACTTAACGAACTAAATGAGAAACGAAGAAGAAAATAATACTGTGCGGGAGTTTTTTTTCTCCCTTTGTTGACTAATTTGACTTAGGATTAATCAAAACTTTCTAACTCTTTGACTTGTATCTTTTGTTGTTTTTTTTTTTTGATGCAGAACTCTTTGACTTGTATCCTGGATGCTAATTATTTCCATCACAAATCATGATTAATAATTCCTTTAAAATAACAGAATTTTCTAAGCAAATTTCTTTAATCCAAAAGGCTACCAATTTAAAGAAGTTATACTGTCATCAAAACGTTACAGGCCAACTTGACAATCGACTTAGCAAGCACGACTAACACATACATATACGTAGGTACAGTACTGCCAAAATGCTTAATAAAAAGAAGTACTGCCAAACTCAAGTTGGCTCGATGACTTTCAGCTTAAAGGGAGATATACCTCGGTGCTGCCAGAAATCGTACCTTTTGGTTGTTTGAATATGCAGTTCATTTTAAAGCGTATATTTTTTCCTCGATTCTAAAACCATGTGCATAGATTTGCCCTTGTCAAGTATATCTTTTCAACGTATAAGTTTTGGTTGACTTGAAACCATGATAAAATACAAAAAGTCTGTTTGAGCCGTGGGAACATACTACGACAAAACAACTACTCACATAATTTTTAATGGCCCCACCATAAGCAGGCTCTGCTATCATCGGACGGTGCCCACCGAGACCCATCAAGAAATCTGTGAGAACTTTTTGAGATGCTGTTTTTGTGTGATTCAGACCCTCGGCCTGTTTAGAACCACTGGCCAAACTAAAATCCAAAAGTTCTTTATGTAATGTGTATTTTCCACATCCTCCGATAAGTCAAACCTCATGCTATACATCCCCATGAAAATTAATTAATTCCCTGTATATATACATATACCCTATCCTCCCTTTAGTATCTGATAGACGAATTTGTGTCTATTTTGGTCTCAATTTTCTGTATTGTTAGACTCGATCAAATATTTATTGTGTTATTTTGTATTCTTGTAGATGTTTTTAGAGAAATAAGCTCTTGCGACGAAATGGACTCGAAAAAGTAGTGTTTTACACCCCAGGATAAAGTACTAAAGGCACCCCAGAAATGCACCGGAGGAACCCCAGAAAAATTACTGTTTCAGCCCCAAAAATTACTATTTCAACCAGAATTGCTAAAGGGACCCCAGGAATGGATTAGAGTAGGTCATCCCCTACCTTTTGAATTTTGAAAACTGGCGGGAATTTTTTGTTCACAACTGCATGAGAATTGGGAGAAATATTTGGGTGATTTTCATGAGTATCATGTTGTCATTATGTTGACATCCAACTGATGGGTCGAGAGGACGTGTTTTGGAAGGAAAACAAGGAACCAAATCTTCTCATAATGGTTGTTCTATAAAACAGGGAATAAAAAGTTACGGAATATTTTGTGATATTTGGAAGATACGTAAGCTTTAAAAGAAGATATTCTCCAGGGATTCATGTATACTGTTGTTTAGGAAATATATTTACAACTGCAGAGACGTGTGAGAAGAGAAGAAAGAAAAGAATGGAAATAAAATCTCGTCCACATGCAGCGAAGTAAACAAATAATATATGGAGTGATTACAAGGATTTTTCTGGAGCTGTGGAGTATAAATAGAGTTTTGGTGTATCATATAAGGGTGTCGAGAGTTTGTGGAGTTAGCAGAGACAAGAGAACGAAGAAATCACGAGTTGCATGAAAAGTTTTCTGCTGCTGCAACTCAAGAACATGAAGAACGAACCTCCAGGAACCGTCGTTCTTCAACAGTGACAACGACAAGTCTTCGTGGGTCATAGGTGTGGGTCTTAGAACCACAGCGACAATAGCACTTCTCTTTTATCGTTCTTGTGTGACGCTTCCTGTGGGTCGCACATTAGCTGTTTACACAATTTTCTCTTCTTCTCATCATTTGTAAACCATTTTTGAGCCATAATAAATTATTTTGAGAGCATTTATACTATGATGAGCTAATTCCCTCGTAACCAAGGAAATGGAGGAATCTATTCACGCAATATAAATGGGTAACTATTTCATTTAATTATATAATTCTCCTAATCGCTGCTTTTGCAGAGTTTTAAATTGTTTGAATGATTGTCTTAATTATTTGTTATTCAGTTTGATAGGTTATGCTTGGTTTAATCTCTTGATAATCTATGATTAAGGTTTACAAATAATGTTTGAGAATCTGTATGATTGATAGTGAATTAAAGATAAAAGAGGACTTAAGAATTGAATAGAGTTTTGAAATATTTATCATTCAATTTTGCATAATAGTGGAATCTAGTGTCTTGGTTACCTCTCGCACCCATTGTTAATATTTGTGTATATATAATTTTATTAAATCTAAAATTTCATTTCCTTCACAAGTCTGAAACGAATCCTATTTACTACAACAATCACAATCAAAAATCTTAATCATTTTGGCGCCGCCGACGCGGATTTGTGCTTAGGTAGAAATTTTAGGTTTTTTTTATTATTTTTTATTATTCCATTTGTTGTTTTTACGTCTCTTTGGTTGTGTCTTTGTATTACAGGTTTGAAGTTGGATACTAAAGACCTTGGAATCAAAGCTAAAAGCTAAAAGAGAAGGAAAAAAGACAAAGCA
>NC_039359.1:100096853-100122017 GCF_003573695.1 Papaver somniferum | reverse complement strand
AAAAAAAAAAAAAAAAAAAAAAAAAAAAAAAAAAAAAAAAAAAAAAAAAAAAAAAAAAAAAGAGAAAAAAAAAAGAGAATTATTTTTTTTATTTTTTTTGAGACTTTCCATTTTATTTTATTTTTTTGTAATTATTATTATTATTTTTTGTATTTCTTTTCATTGGACTGGACTTTGGACAATTTATTTTAATTTTAAACCCTGCGGAAGGGTTATACAAAAAAAAAAATTAATATAAACTGTTTGCAGGGAAGGACGACGATTACAATATCGTCTCGGCCCCTCGGGTTCGTACATGACATAGGAGTCGTGGCCCGAGTCGACTTCAACGGTTCATCCCCCGTCTGGTACGGGAGGTAAGTCCATCGAAACACTCGCGAATCTCCTGTAAGCGATTTACTGTATTCCTTAAGGTGATTCATTGATTGAGGACGAATTTGGACTGTTTTTAAATTCCTAGTAAAGGACAAGGCCTGGCCAATACAAGATAAGGGTTCGGATTTCATCACCGCTCCCTTCTTGCCCGCTTTAGGAAAACGAAACCAAACGCGAACCTAAGCTTAAAATTTTGACTAGAACGAGACCTATAGGGTAACGAGCTTAGTAGGAAAGTCGTTCGAAAAATATTGGTTACTCTTTTAGCATACTTCGAAGTTCATGATGGTTTATGTGAGTTGAATGCGTGATTGCGCCGCCTTGTGATAGTGGTGAGGCCTTGGGTATCAAAGCTCCACTGAGCTTCCCTCGCCTCGATTCAACTTACATTAACTCGGATTGATTCCAGAGGGGTGTGCTCAAATTGTAACGAATTCCTTTTCGAAGGAATAAAAGCTGGTCTAGAAAACAATCTAAGTGGAGCCATCATGCTTTTTGTTTGCTAGATTCTATAGGTTTGATTTGGTCGAGTCAGCCTTGTTTGTGATTGTGTAGAATTCCCTTGCAATTAAGAATGTCGAACTGGTATGATAGAAGCCAATACAATGAGTATCGACCTGAATTTGAATATGGACATCATCCTTTTTATGACCATGTTGGGAATAGTGGTTGAGAACGCCATCCTTTGGAAGGATATGGGTCATACCCTGGTGGGCCCAATTACTATCCACACATGCATCAGTCTTACGAGCAAGAAGATTATAGTACTAGTTCTTCGTCTCTAGAGGATACAATCAAACTATTGAAAAGTAGTCCTTTTTATGATCCCTCTGTTCCTATTCCTCCTTTAGAAGAGTCCCTCAAGAAGTTAGCTGAGTCGACGCGTAAGTTAGCTGAGATGAATAGTATAATTATAGACGAAATAACTATAATAATGAGTGAACCTTCTTTAGAAGACCACCTCAAGCGGATAGCTGAGACGAACGAAAGAATTGCTCGAAATTACTTGAATTGCCAATATAGTGTATCCAATAATACCCTTGAAAATGAAGATAGTTATTTACATAATCAAGATAACAAGGATAGAATTGGTAGCATTACTTGTTTTGATGAGGTTCGATCTTTTTCATGTTATTATGATGAGGATAGTGTTGATAGAGAATCATACTTATGTAGGAATAGTGATCAGGAAATGGTTACTCCAATTGAGCTTTACAATGATAATATTATTTCTAGTTCAAATCCAAATAATTTTAATAATTATTCACCTATTCAAAAGGACGAGGATTTGACTAGAGATACCCTCGTTTTAGACGATGTAGTATTTCCTGTTTACAAAGCCGATAATGATTTAAAGGAACGAGTTTATTCTGAGAATAATGTGTAGAGTCTAGCGATTTAGAAACAATAGTCTTATACGAAGAAGATGAACTCGTAGAGATTTTAAATATGAGTGAGGATGCATCACCTGAGTATAATTTACAAGTAGCAATTGACCATTTTCAGGATTTTGATGATCTAGAAATTAGGGAAATTGTAGCTAGTCTTTCTAGAGACACCCAAAATTCTAAGTTTTGGGGGTGGTTATCATCCATGTGCTTTCACTCTTATAAAGGTCCCTCACTTGGGACTTGACATACGTGCCTAAACCATTTTACAAGATTATCTTCATACACGTTTTCCCGAACCTAATGATGTCCAGGAAGAAGTTCAGTCGTTAGAAACCCATCCTCTGGTTGATGTGGTTTGCCCAGGCTATGATACCCAGATTGACTTTGTTTTCCCACCAAATAGTTTTCTTCCAAATGTGGGAACGTTTATATTTCAAATGTGCCGAATATTAAGTTGTGAGACTAAACCTAAATGCTTTAGGAAATTAAAATCGACACATTTGCTTAAGAGTGGCCACTACTCTCATTGTGGTCAATTTTGTAAGTCAAATCTTATTGACTTAGAGGATCCTCAGTTATTTAGGTTATTATTGTGTGCTTCTAAGATCATATTTGAGTTTTTCCAGACTCTAGGACCTAATGATTCGGATCCCACCTATGAAGAAACGCAGCCAATGAAAATTTTTTATTTAGACCCTTTCATAGAACCTGAACCTGAACCACAATTAGATATAAATTTCTTAATCAGGAAACTAAGTAAGGGCATGATAATCTTGTTCACTTTCTTGGTTCATTGCAGTTTCCTTTAGTCAGCTCTATTTAGTTTTGAAGACCCACAGTTATTTCGACTGTTACTTTATGGTTCGAGTTGACTAATCCTTTCCTAAGTATGGCTGAAGACTTTAAACTTAGCACTTCTTGGGAGGTATACCATGCTCATGCAACACGGTAATATCTTTCCTTAACTCTTACGCTTCAAATGGTAACAGTTTCTCCTTGTTCATGCTTTTAGTTTCATCTTTAGAACATTGAGGACAATGTTAGATTTAAGTTAGGGGGTATGGGAGAAACTTTTTAGTTGCAATAAATAAACTCCAGAGCTTAGAAATTTATGCCTATTTAGGATTGCACTAACTAATCTAAGTGGATGGGAACATCTTGGTTATAGGAGTTGAGGAACCAATCTGATTAGATGGAAACATCGAAAGAGTCTATTCATAAAAGCACAGACCTCAGGTGTTAGTAATAACATGATAGTTTCACCATATCTCGTTGAGTCCTTTTCATTTCTTTTATTTTTTTTATTTTTTTTTTAAACTATGTTTATCTAAGTGATTAGGTGGGGCACACGATTCAAGTTGTTACCACTGCTAGGGTGAATTAGAGTGACTGAGTTAATAAATAAATAAAAAAAAAAAGACCGGACCAGTTAGACCAATCGGAATAAGTATTAACACTTCGATAGCAATATGCGTGTGTTCTCCCTGTTTCCGTCGCCTAAGCAAGCGTGGAATGCAGGACCCGTGGGAACTATCATGTAATCTGCTGACAAGAAGCATGCGCTTGGATCAAAAAGATCTATTCATGCCGTTAAGTTAAAAAAAAATGGTTATTGTTCTTTGTAGTCAACTGCTGGTTCCCTTGTATTTTCCAGTTTGTTGATCTAGATTTAAGTTATTGACCACTGGTTCCCTTGTATATGCCAGTTGTGTTCATATTAGTCAGATTGGTATCTCGGTCCATTAGGATAGGTTCATTCTGGCAGTGGCCTTCAGACAGATATGGGAAACACCGTTCACTTAGTAAACATCAAAACCATCTATGTTTTTATATATCCATCTTCTTGATCTATCCATGTGATTAGTTTTGACTCCGGATATTGATGTCCATAATGCGACTATCTGAGTAGAGCTCTGTCACTTATATATGAATTTTAGTATGCTTGAGTGCAAACTCGTGTACAACAATTGGAATTTCGTATCAGGGTACTTCCTCTTATAGTCAATAAGTATGCCAACCAAGGAGATTCTTTAGTGCCTTCTAAGGTTCGGCATAGATAATCTAGGGTCTGGAGTAAAGGTTTTGTGGGTACACCTCTGGTAAACCCTCCGGAGACAACACTCCGCCACTAGGGCCACCTAGGGGTTCAAATGATTTTCCTTTCTAGAATAAATTTGCTCGAGGACTAGCAAATAATAAGTTTGGGGGTATTTGATAGACGCATTTATGTGTCTATTTTGTTCTCAATTTTCTGTATTGTTAGACTCGATCAAATACTTATTGTGTTATTTTGTGTTCTTGTAGATGTTTTTAGAGAAATAAGCTCTTGCGGTGAAATGGGCTCGAAAAAGTAGTGTTTTACACCCCCATGATAAAGTACTAAAGGCACCCCAGAAATGCACCGGAGGAACCCCAGAAAAATTACTGTTTCAGCCCCAAAAATTACTATTTCAGCCCGAATTTCTAAAGGGACCCCAGGAATGGATTAGGGTAGGTCATACCCTACCTTTTGAATTTTGAAAACTGGCGGGAATCTTTTGTTCACAACTGCATGAGAATTGGGAGAAATATTTGGGTGATTTTCGTGAGATCATGTTGTCATTATGTTGACATCCAACTGATGGGTCGAGAGGACGTGTTTTGGAAGGAAAACAAGGAACCAAATCTTCTCATAATGGTTGTTCTATAAAACAGGGAATAAAAAGTTACGGAATATTTTGTGATATTTGGAAGATACGTAAGCTTTAAAAGAAGATATTCTCCAGGGATTCATGTATACTGTTGTTTAGGAAATATATTTACAACTGCAGAGACGTGTGAGAAGAGAAGAAAGAAAAGAATGGAAATAAAATCTCGTCCACATGCAGCGAAGTAAACAAATAATATATGGAGTGATTACAAGGATTTTTCTGGAGTTGTGGAGTATAAATAGAGTTCTGGTGTATCCTATAAGGGTGTCGAGAGTTTGGGGAGTTAGCAGAGACAAGAGAACGAAGAAATCACGAGTTGCATGAAAAGTTTTCTGCTGCTGCAACTCAAGAACATGAAGAACGGACCTCCAGGAACCGTCGTTCTTCAACAGTGACAACGACAAGTATTCGTGGGTCATAGGTGTGGGTCTTAGAACCACAGCGACAATAGCACTTCTCTTTTATCGTTCTTGTGTGACGCTTCCTGTGGGTCGCACATTAGCTGTTTACACCATTTTCTCTTCTTCTCATCATTTGTAAACCATGTTTGAGCCATAATAAATTATTTTGAGAGCATTTATACTATGATGAGCTAATTCCCTCGTAACCAAGGCAATGGATGAATCTATTCACGCAATATAAATGGGTAACTATTTCATTTAATTATATAATTCCCCTAATCACTGCTTTTGCAGAGTTTTAAATTGTTTGAATGATTGTCTTAATTATTTGTTATTCAGTTTGATAGGTTATGCTTGGTTTAATCTCTTGATAATCTATGATTAAGGTTTACAAATAATGTTTGAGAATCTGTATGATTGATAGTGAATTAAAGATAAAAGAGGACTTAAGAATTGAATAGAGTTTTGAAATATTTATCATTCAATTTTGCATAATAGTGGAATCTAGTGTCTTGGTTACCTCTCGCACCCATTGTTAATAATTTTGTATATAATTTTATTAAATCTTTAAATTTAATCTTTACAAGTCCGAGAGTTTGAACCTCATTACTACAACCCACGAAAAATGATTAATCAGTATCTCCATCCCTTCTCTTAACTTCAGATTTCTCTCTTTTAATAATCCTTATATACCTTTTCCTTATCGTTGTCTGACCCTTCTCCTAAAATTTATTTAAAACTCAATTCGTGCTCTTTTATCTTCATCACCATGAACAAACTCATGAAGGTACAGATCATACTGACCATTACAATCATGACTTCATTCACTGATATCACCAGTGCGATGCCAATGAGAAGACAACAAAGTAATTATAACAGTGCAACTGATGAATATTACGCAGCCATGCTAGCAGCTTCTTTTTTTTCTTTTGTTTGATCATTCAAAAGGATAGATTAAAAGGCACACAAGTCGTGTGCGGGGGAATACAGCAAGAGCGAAATTCCCACAAGAGTAGCAACAAAACAAAGAAAAGATCTAAAGTAAGCTACAACCCACGAAACAAACCACTGCCTATTGCTAAAAAGAAAAGACCACTGCCTATTGACAATGAGAAAACTCGTCAACATCTTCTATAACTAAACCATTGTGATTTGTTGTGAGATCTCTAAACATTTCTTCATGATTAGTCTTTAGAGAAGGAAAGTCTAAGCCCATAAAGAACCATGCTCCATAAGTTTATCTCCCGATACTTTGTTAGGAACTTTAGTTTTAGGAGGTTTTTTCTTTTTAGAACTTGCAAGAGTACCATTTGGGAACATACCTGTATTTTTGGTTTCATCCCAATTCTAGTTATTGATGTGCACGAAGACAGCTTTGCGATGCCAACTTTTGAATCTTCTAAAACTAATGTGGAAGTGCCTACCTCTTCTTCTTTTACTTCGAATCCATCAAATCTGTTATGGATTTCAAAACCTGGGGGAATGACAGGATCGATAGATGGGGCATTTGCACTTTCCACTTTCTTTTTTCCAGCGCCTTTCTTTCTTTTATAAGAAGCCCACTCACCAAGAACCTCTTCTTGTTCTATTACCTCTTCGTCTGCTTCTCCATTCTTATCAAAATCAGTAACCAAACTCTTTTCTCCTTGCAACATCAGACTCTTATCCAAAGGTGTGAAAGCCAATCCTTCTTCAAAGCTCCCATTTAGATCCTCTTATGTCATTAGGAGCGATGGTTTCCCTTGTTTCAGCTCCAACATCAGCGACCATGTTGATCTTCTCAAGTAACGAAAATGGTGCATTATCCTTCTCCATTGTTACTTCCTTCGTTGATAAGATCTTAGCAACTCCTCCTAGTTGTTGTTTCTTCTTTGCTGTCCAATGAGATCTATTCTTCATCCCTTTGGTACTACATTTGCTGTCAGAGTGCCCAAAGGAAAAGCAGTGGCTATAGTTTGTAGGTCTCCATAGATACTCCACAGGAAGATTCATGACGAAAGTACCATCAATCCACAAAGGAATATGGCTTAGATAAGTACAATCAAAACTGATTTCAAACAAGACTCTAGCATAGGTAAGTCTAGAATTTTTGAGAGTACACTCATCCATCAACAAGGGCTTACCAATGAAACTAGCAATTGGACTTAATCCCACTTTGTTCCACATATGAATAGGAACATTATAAATCAAAATCCAAATAGGAATGGTCTTCATCTCTGTAATTGAGTTTTCAAGCAAAGGGGTCCATGGTCTAACCACAAACAGTTTTCCTGAAATATAGAAAGATCCAATATCTAGGGCAATAGCTCTATCTTCCATATTCAAGAATTCAAAGAAGAAAGCATTGCTGCCATGTATAGTAAATTTTACCTCTGCTTTAGTCTTCCAAGTATCGGCAATTGCAGATTGAACTTCCGAGAAAGATAATCTATTTCCAATGAAATAGCCAACAACCAAGTTCTCACAGTCTTTAGTTACCTCTTTTAGAATTTCAGAAGAGATTGATACCACTTCCTTGCCTTCAATCAAAGTAGAAGTTTGATAATCTAATGAGCGATCTTCACTGATCGTCTTTGGCAGAAGAACGGAAGACCAATTCATCTCTTTGTTACCTCCATTAGAACCCAATTTTCCAGACCTAGGGTTTGAGTGCTTTCCTCCATTTGCACCGTAAGAATCATTTAGTTGTGGGAAATCAGTTAATTCCAACCTTGTTTCTACAGCAGTTGATGGTCCTTCCCTATTTCTCTGAGAAAGATTTGAATCAGCCTGAGATGCATCCATCATATCGAAGAATAAAGCGAGATGAAGACCTAGAAAAATCGCCAAAAAATTCTCTGCCACGTCATCACAGCGTTTCTCTCTCTTACAGCATTTCTCTCATGCTAGAAGCTTCTATTAAATACTTCAATATGAAAAAAAAACTGAAAATGCCAAGTTGTGTTTAGGAGGTGTAAGTAAGATCCTTGCCGATCGTAAGGCGGAGCAGGCACCAATTAGAAGATTCCCACTAACATGTCAAAACAACCCTATGATGTGCAATAATAATGGAACTCCACCAGGAACTAACCAGTGTTGTATGAGGAAATGTGTGAATATCTTGGAAGACAAAAACAACTATGGTGTGTGCGGCCATAAATGCAAGTACTCGGAAACGTGTTGTGGAGGGAGATGCATTAATCCTTCTTATAACCCTAGACATTGTGGTTCATGCAATAACCGTTGCACCAAAGGAGCATCATGTTCTTTTGGTCTGTGCAATTATTCTTAGGATAGAAAACCACAATTTTGTGTAGATACTTATTCAATTTTTTTCTAGACACAAGAAATTTCAGGCAACCATTTTCATAGGATCAGAGATGTTGTTTACTTGTACTCTCTTTTGTTTTGTTTTCTTTACATGGAATATAAGCAAATATTCATTTTTCACACGCATATATATTGTTAAGTAGCTCATGCATACACATAATAATCTGTGATCGTACACGTGTCATGGAGAAGACACGTACACTACATCAACATGAGGGGCATCAAGACAATGATGCCACGTCGTAACACTCGAAGTACAGGGGTTGCCATCCTTAATTTTCCACGTATCCACCATCATGCAGATCCAACGACGGCTAATCAAGGACCACCCAACGAACGGACCAATTTGAAGCACCCTATAAATCCTTGAGGCATTACTTTTTACCATCTCACAGAAGATCCAGATCCGACGGACAAGAGGAAGAGCAGCTGACACACGCGTCAATAGTTGTCTGAGGCGTGCATACTGACTCAACATCCCGCCTTAAATGCTCCAGACCTAGAACACGTTTCAAGCTTTCTGTGGAGTAAAAGAAGGTGCGCCTTCGTCATTGTATATTACCGTTGAAAAGGCTTCGCAGCAGGACGAAGACATCAGGAACGGCGTGTCACCCAAGATGATAAGGACAACTGTCCCACAGAAGAGGGTCCCACATAAGAAACCTATAAATACCCTTCTCCACCGAGAGAGAAGGGATCGACCAATTTTAGGAAGAGTGAGAGATAACCCAGGAGAGAGAAATTGTAAGAGTAAGTATGAGTCATATTTCCCTCCTAGCTTCGTTCCCCACTCAAAGTCATTTGACTATTATTGTAACCTTTGAATACATAGTGAAACACCATCCCCTGTGGACGTAGGCCTTAGTGCTGAACCACGTAAATCTGCGTCTCATTTCTATTCTGCACTTATGATCTTCGTACTTTAACATTATGCATCTTTTAAATCACCATAGGAATCTATATGATATGAAACAAGGATGATCCCGAGGGCTCAGAGTTTCCTCTTTTACTGTTTTATGCTACTTTAATCATATTATTATCACTTTTTTATTTTTATTAAAATTGCGAACTTTGTTTGTGGATACGAAGATACCTTCGTTATTTCCGTGTTCACAATCTGGCGCTAGAAACAGGGACTTTTGTCCCGGTAAAAGATTTATCTTTCCCTATGATTTTACCTTTTGTGGCTCCCAGCGCTATTCCCAAAATAATAGTGTTTTGAGTAACTCATCATTGTCTTCCTTTTTGAAAACTTTTTAGATCTATGTTTTCCTTTAGATCTGTGTTTACCTTTGCAAGATCCTTCTAGATCTATATTTTCTTTGAAAAAACCTTTTAGATCTATATTTTTCCTCACAAGCAATATTTTCCAGATCCAAGCCTTTTAGATCTTTGCAACCATTTCATTTAAGTTTTTATCATCCTCATAAAATATTCATGTCGTTTGGTCTCTAACAAACATACGTCGAACCTATGTTTTCATGCATAAAACCCTTTGACCTGCCTGTTTTCGCAAAGTGTTTTTAGACCTATGAGTAAATCTATGTTTATGATTGTTGGATCTATGTTTTCCCTTGTCGTGTTTCCCGAGCCGTGTTTTCCTTGAAAACCTTTAGATATACGTTGTGATATTTTCCCTTTCTTCGGATTAACTTTGCTAACAAAACCAAGGTGGATTTTGTTTCTTCGACAACGTTTTGTTTTGCAGAAAATTGAAGATGGAAAAAACGAAAGATGCGAGTAAAGCTAAGGCATCATCAAAAGAAACACCGAGGACAACTCCAATTATGACATGTGGCAAGCAGAAAGGCGAAAAGCTCAAAACATCCAACAAGAATCAAGATGGAGTGGAAAGCACGACGCCTTTGGATGCCAGCACAGTAGCAGCAGCAGCTCTGAAATCCGCAGCAACCAAAGCAGGTGCCTCCAAAGTAACAGCAATCACTCGCCCAAACGAACAAAGAGAATGGGTAGCCGAGTCGATGATACAGCATCCCCTTTATGGATGCCGCTCACCAACGAGCAGAATCAACCGCTGCTGGCCAATCAACCTATTCTGACAGCGAACCAACCAGCGCAACAACCAATAGATCTTCAAGCCCCGCACATCGATCCACCGGTCCCTCTAATACAGACTGTTGACGAATGTCACACTGTAGCCGCCGGTGGACAACCACAGTTGGGAACTCCGAACCAAGGATGGAACCAGTCCATTTAAAGGATGGCAGAGCTTGAAGAGCTGAAGAGAATCCAGAAGGTATACGCAGAGTCTGTGTTCCTACTCGCACAAGAAAACCAGCAACTCAAAGATAGGAGCGCTCAGAGTAACGAAGTGGAGAACTTTCACGACGAAGTTAATTCGAAGGCACCACCGTTTAATCAGGACCGAAGGATGGTAGTGGCTAACGTCGACAATCCCGAACAACTAAATCGATGAGAGGCCAAATAAAATAGATTAACCGATCCAGATTATGTTCCCGAGGCCTCAGACTATTTCGACAGTGAGAACCGAAGACCAGGACGATCTACAATCAGAGAAGACCACCAGCTCGCCATGGAGAACCTTCGTGCTGAAATGATGGCTGAAATTCAGCAACTGAAGACGAGGCAAGGAGGAGAAAGGCTAGAATAAGTGATGAGAGAAGCTGCCACCACACCACTCACTACACGTTTGGCCAAAGATCTTATTCCCCAGAAGAGTCCCATCCCAGCCTTCGAGTGTTACAACAGACCAGTGACCCTGCAGCCCATCTTCGGTACTATAATCGTACTTTATCCCGATGGAATCAGGATGACGTGGTACTCTGCAGATATTTCCCTTCAAGCTTGAAAGGATCGGCTCTATCGTGGTTCGATAACCTACCACCCAATTCCATAGACTCCTACATCCAGATCACTGAGAAATTCTTAAGGACTTACATGTACAACAAGTTCGTCAACGCAGGAATGGACAAGCTCTTCTCTCTAGTGGTCACATACAAAGAAACCATCAGGGAATATACCGATAGGTGGCACAAAATTTGTCAAGCGATAGGGAACGTGGATCCGGTAGTCAGTATCAATTGCTACAAGTGGGGATTGGATAGGATGAGTCCTTTGTTTGTCGAGATTAATGGAAGTGCCCCTACAAACGAAAGATATCTTCGAGTAATCATCGAACAACACACCATTTTAGAGGAAATCCAGCGGGAAAATCCCAGGTCCCAGACACAAAGATCTCACCGGACTAATTCGGTGGAGAAATCCAGCAAATCCAAAAGAGGCAATTCGGTCGAACGTTCCAACGAAGATGAGAGAGGACGAAGGGATGATCGGCGGCGTGATGACCGAAAATTCGAAGAACAAGTTTTCACGAAGCTAAACACCAGCTACACTCGCACCCTAAGGGTGATTAAGGATCGAGAAAACTTAGAGTGGCCTCGGTCCAAAGGAAAGCATCCACCTCGGTATGAGAAGTCAAGAGACTACTGTGAGTATCACTGCTTCAACGGGCATCAGACTGAAAAGTGCAAGAACCTCAAAATAATGATCCAAAAGATGAATGACGCTGGTGACCTCAAGCAATATGTTCAGAAGGCAGAAATCGGTAACATGGCAAAACGAATCAAGCAACTCCAACTACCTGAGGGTAATCGAAAGCTCAATACCATTTCATGCTCCGAATCTAACGACCCCTCTCTGACTTCCCAGATAGGAAAAAGATTGAGAAAATAATTTGAGGACAACTGCGAGTTGTACAAGATTGACGGAGTCGAAGTTGATGAGCACGAAGAATGGATACCGATGACATTCGATGTTGAAGATGTCTAGGAAGACATGGAGGACCACAACGATCCTTTAGTTCTCACGTTACCAGTAGCAGGATGCAACGTCAAGAAGATTTTGATTGACTGAGGGAGATCAGTCAACGTTCTGTTTTATGATACGTTCAAACGAATGGAATTGAATGATGAGCAACTGATGTCTTCTTACTATGCCATCTATGGATTCAACGGTGCACCTACGAAGCCTCTAGGAGACATTGTGTTATAAGTAAAGGCAGGCCCAATGAAGATTGAAACCCGGTTCAGTGTGGCAGACGCTCCTTCTCCCTAAAACGCCATCATCGGTCGAAGATGGGTACACAAACTCAAAGGAGTAGCAGCAACATATCACCAATACCTTAGATTCCCAACACACGAAGGGGCAATGGAAATTAAGGGAGATTAGGTCACCGCCCGAGAATGCCAAGATCTACAAACCAACTCAATAATAAACAAGATGAGCAGCGGGAGTCCCGCAGAAACAAAAATAAGGCAGCCGCTAAGGACAGGGAAATTGACCTTTATCTCGAAGAAATCTCAGGAAAGATCCTGACGAAAGAAAATATCGTCTTAACTACCGAAGCAGATAATCCAATGTCTAAGGGGGCTGAAGAGCCTACCAAATAGCAATTAAAGAACGTCCCTCTCCTAGGGGAACCGAAGCCTACCTTCGCACCAGTAGAACCCACGAAGGAGATCAATATAGGGACCGAAGAAAACCCAAAGATGATCAAAATAGGAACTCTAACGGATAAGGAACGAGAAGCAGCCCTAATCAAGCTACTTAAGGAATATGCAGACATATTTGCATGGAAACTACGAGATATGCCAGGAATTTATCCGAAGATAATCCGACATGAGCTTCGTATAAATCCAGGCATGAACCCCTTCAGACAGAAAGTACAAAAAGTTACGCCAGAATATCATCAAGCGTTCGAGAAAGAGCTCCGAAAGCTGTTGGAGGCAGGATTCATCAAGGAGGTAAAGTATCCAACATGGATTTCGAACATGGTTATCGTACCAAAGAAGGATGGAGGAGTAAGGATATGCATAGACTTCACCAACCTCAACAAGGCGTGTCTGAAGGATGGTTACCTACTCCCGAGCATTGACCAATTAGTAGAAGTTGTTGAGGATACGAAGAACTGTCATTTATGGATGGATACTCTGGCTACAACCAGGTAGCCCTGGCAGAATAAGATCAAAAACACACGACATTATACACCCGCACGGACTCTACTGTTACACACGGATGCCCTTCGGGCTGAGGAATGCAGAGGCAACATACCGGAGGATGGTCGATGCTATCTTCAAGCCATGGATTTCGAACACTTTAGAAGTCTATGTTGATTACATGTTCGTTAAGAGTAAGCTGCACAAAGATCACCATTAAGACCTGAGAGATATCTTCGATGCCATGAGGAAATACAGCATGAAAGTGAATCCAGAAAAATATACATTCGGCGTCACGTCAGGAAAGTTCCTAGGATATCTGGTAACGAAAAGGGGCATCGAAGTCAATCCAGCTAAAATCTAGGCCATTGTGGAAATGTCGTCCCCGAAGAACCTGAAAGAAGTCCAAAAGCTCAACGGATCCTTGGCAACACTGGGGAGATTCATCGCCAGATCGTCGGACAAATGCTAACACTTATTCAACATCTTCAAGAAAGGAAGTAAGTTCGCATGGACCGCTGAATGAGAAGAAGCCTTCCAGAAGATTAAAGAGTACCCGGCCACGATCCCGATCCTCCAGAAGACCGATCCCGATGAAGTTCTATCCATATACATAGCAGCGACCGAAGATGCAGTCAGTGCAGTATTCGTTAAAACCAACACAAAGGTCAAACAACTAATCTACCACGTCAGCAAGACTCTCAACCCGGCAAAAAGAAACTACACGAAGATTGAACAACTCATACTGGCATTAGTATATGCAACCCAAAAGCTAAGAACCTATTTATTAACCCATTATGTTCGTGTCCCATGCAAGGCGCCGCTGGAAGCTGTTATCAAAAACGCTGGGAAGGTAGGAATGATAGCGAAATGGAATACTCATCTTGATCAATTCAACATCATCCAAGAGATCCAAACTGCACAAAAGTCACAAGTCTTGGCGGATTTTTTAGCGGACTTACCCCTGGACAATGACGAAGAGGTGAAGGACACGCCAGACGCAGAAGAGGACGGTAAAATCCAGTTGATGTACTCGAACCCTCAAGCCAAAGACGATGGGAGGTCTTCGTCGATGAATCAAGGAACATAGAAGGTGCGGGCATAGGCATCGTGATCACCACCCCAACTGGAGATAGGATTGTGCACGCACTAAGACTGGAGTTCAAGGCGCATACCAACAACGTCGTAGAATATGAAGCCGTAGTGCATGCCCTTCGTTTTATAATAAAAACGGGAATAACCGATTTACGCCTAACAAGTGATTCGTAACTGGTCATTCGGCAAATCGAACCGAAATATAATGTTTATGACGAGATCCTCTCAGCATATATGGCCTTGGTCCAAACCTTAGCATCAGAAGTACCCAACATCAAGTTCCGATACCTATGTAGAAAAAATCTCAGGCATGCTGACTCTCTAGCATACATATCGTCTATGATAAAGACAAAAGCGTTAAGGCCATCAAGATAACAAGAGTATATGATCCTTCGATCAACACGCAGCAATCCTTCGCTACAAATCATGAAGACGATGTAGGGGAGGACATCGCTGACGATGATGCAGGGTAAGATATCTCCGATGACTTTGTCGAAGATGATATCCTATCAAAAGAGAACGAGGATGAAGACTTCAGAAACGAAGAGGACCGGAGAACCGAAGTTCATTAGTTTCTTAAAGAAGGAACGCTGCCCACAGACCTGAAGCAAGCTTGAAAAATACAATCAAAGGCTGGGAGGTATGATCTTCGAGACGGAGTCCTTTACAAGAAATCATTTCTCGGTCCTTTGTTGCGCTGCTTATCCAGAGAGGAAGGGAATCGTATCCTGAAAGACATCCACTGCGGAGACGCAGGCAACCACAGCGGGATGAGATCATTATCTGACAAAGCTAAGATGCAAGGATATTACTGGCCACATATGATACAAGACGCAACCAGGATGTCTAGAAGATGCCAAGAATGTCAGCGGTTCGTTAAGAGAATTCATGCCCCGACAACGAAGCTAAACTCAGTAGATATCTCCTGGCCATTCGCAAAATGGGGCATTGATATCGTCAGACCCCTGGTCGAAGGATCGGGGAAGAGACGATTCCTGATTGTAGCCACGGATTATTTTAGCAAATGGGTAGAAGCCAAATCTCTAGTCAGGATCAGAGATGTGGACGTATTCACCTTCATTTTTAAAAATATCATTTGCAGGTTCTGCATCCCCGCAGAAATTTTCTCCGACAACGGCAAACAATTACAAGGAAAGAACATAGATATGCTCTTCGACACCTTTAAGATCTGGAAAAAAAATCAACTCCTATTTACCCCCAGAGCAACGGACAAGCTGAAGCCAAAAATAAAACCCTCGCTCTCATCCTCAAGAAATCATTGGATGAACACAAGGGACAATGGTGTGAACAACTCCACAATGCATTATGGTCATACCGAACCACCCGAAGGTCCGCTACCGGTGAATCTTCGTTCTTCTTTCCTTATGGGGCCGAAGCAGTCATTCCGATATCATCATGCCAACCACGAAGACCGAAGCATGGGAGAAGAATATCACAACGGATATGATGTTGGAAAGGCTTGATGATCTAAAAGAAAGGAGGGAGACAGCGCTACAAAGAACTGAAAACTACCAATGAAGACTAGCAAGAGAATACAACAAGAAGGTTAAGCTTAGAAATTTTGTAGAAGGACAGTATGTGCTAAGAACTATACCGTAATATCAACGAGAGAAAAAGTAGGGAAAATTAGCACCAACATGGGGAGGACCATTTATAATACATGACATCGCAGGGAATGGATCTTACTATTCATGTAACCTAAAAGGAGAAGTCCTCAGGCATCCCTGGAATGCGAAATATCTCAAGCCATACTATCCATGAAGCAACGCAGTTCTGCATCTGCGTGAAGAGTACTAGAAGAAGAAGACGGCGTACCCGCTCGACATGTTTCTATCTCTGTACGAGGAGTAGCATATCTCACCACATCAATCAAAAACAAACTTTTTCTTTTACAACCATGCTATTGGGAAAAGTAATCACATACAATCTCTCGGGACTCCCCTATCAGCGTCTATGAGTGTAGGACCATGGGGAAGGATTCCAGTAGAAAGATATACCCAAACAATCAATAAGTCAGCAGTTCAGCGGAATGGGTGCATGTAAATAATTCAATAACGCATCACATATCTGAGAATGCTGCATCAACCCCACCGTTTGGTAACCCTCTGTCCAAGGGTTAATCGACGGGGTGACAGGTCCAAATTCAATAACGGAGGTACTTACCTTCGTTATTGCCGTCAAACACTTTTTATTGTTTTACTTACTCATTTCTCAATATTTAGATTTACTCACTATCTAAAAGGTTATATGAACTAACGATGCAGACAAATCAGAGTTGTACATACCAAAAATAAACGATGATTCATTCCAAGAAAATTGATTACAATCTTGGGGAATTAAACAATAAATACAGAAGATACACAAAAAATGGCCCGAAACCAAGTAATCAACAGAGATCAACTTTCTATGAAAAACCCAGAAAACTACTTCCCCTTGGAAGACTCAACGTGATCATCTGGACCTTTTTTCTGGGACGAAGGGACGCTTCCTCCCGAAGAAGGATCGGAGGTATAGGTGAAATGCTCAGGCATAGGACGAAGGATGTACTTTTTAACGATGCCATGCTCTTTCAGAAGGATCTGCTCGATCTTGGTTAAGGTCTTGTTAACCTCTTCGGCAAGATGACAACGAGACTTATGTGCAATAACGGTGGCTTTGGGCTCAGACTGCGAGAACGAAGATTTCAACCGACCTACTTCCTGGGCTGCCTCCTTTCCTACTTCGTCCCGAGATCCCGCCAACCCTTCATAGTACTTGGTCTATCCCTGCTGATATACTAAGGAAGATTGAGTCTCTTTAAGCTTTTCATTTGCAAGGCCAAGTTGTCCCTCGAGCTCTGGAAAAGAAGAACCAAAATGGTTAGAAGAAAAGAATTATAAAGCCATCCACGACCAAACAAACATATACCTTCGACATTAGCCGAAGCTATCTCAAATTCATTAACTACAACGTCCCGAGCTTCGTCCAGGAAATCGTACTCGTCAGAAATTTTCTTATAATCCATTTGAAGGTTTTTGAGGGTAAACTGACACTCATCCAACTCTACCTGCTTCATAGAATCCAAATGATGAAGGGGTTAACTTCATTAGTCATCTCCTCAATTCCTTTGGTTAATCTATACATGTTAACTTCTAGATCTTTCTCTGACTCCACCAAACGAGCAACATCAGCGCGAGAGGCAGTCAAGGCTTTATTAAGAGCATGTGCCTCTGCTCTGGCATCATCCCTCTCCCGAACAAGCTGTTGCATATAATCCCGAATGTCGGGGTCATGAGACGAGCGCGCTTGACGAATCTCTAATTCAAGATCTGTCACTCTAGCTGCCAACCGAGAAGCCTCATCCCGAGCTTCATGAAGAGATTCACGATTCCGTTCCAAGATACCTTTAAATTGGATATGGGCGGCTGATAAGATGTTTCGCATTTCAAATAAAAGATCCTCCTGTTTTTTGTGCTCTGCCAACAACTTATTATGCTGAGCGACACGACCATTCCACTTATCATCCTCCTTTATGATCTTTGTAACTAACTCCTTAATCCGGGAAGCTTGGCGAGTTCTCTCACCATGAAGCCATATCAATTCTCTGGCATCGCCCGCTGAATACAGGGTCGTCCAACTCAGAACGCACACCAAAAAGGCGAAGAAGAAGAAAAAGCGAAGAGACAAACCTTTAGACGATGCACCAGCAGATGATGCTTCTGTCCGAGCCTTCTCCAATTCAACTCTAAGAGAAGACACCTCCCGACGACACTCTACCTATGTAGCGCCAAGCTGCTGCTTCCCTTTCAACTGCTCCTTCAGCTCTAATATTTCCTTATCCTTAGAAGCAATGAGTTCTTCAACGGAATTCATTCCCTCTTCTCTATGACGTAACTTCGCCTCCAGCTTGAGGGCCTTTGCTTTAAAGAACTGATACAGGGTATGGTTGCAGTGCTCTCTCCTCACTAACTGTATTAATAACAAGCAAATAAAGACCATTAATGAATAACTTCATACCACTCAGCATAGGGGAATTTACGTTGACTTACCTCGAGAATACGATGCTGAGGGAAACCATATTGATGCCCATCGGCTATGGCCATCATGTCATCAATGGATGAAGGTGGGTCGAACAGAAGGCTGGCTGAGGTAGCCCCCAAATTCTTTTCCCAGATCTCTGCAACATCATCATGGGACGATAGCTGCATTCTCTGACGAGTGAAGGCATCAGAACTTTTCTCACCGGGAACTACGGGAGCAGGATTAGGCACGCACATCAGGCCTATCTTCATCAACCAATCGAAGGTTGCATCATCCCCTTCGTGCATCACGGCCTTCTCGAAGCTCTCAGAAGATGCACCAGCGGTGGTTTCATTGCCAGCAACAGACCCTTGTCTCTCAGAAGCTTTCTTGCCTTCGGCCTCTTTAGCAGCGCGAGCTTCAGCATCCTCTCCATCGGAACTATCTTCCTCCTCAGCCACCATATCATCATCACCTTCGGCAACAACATTCCATTCATCATTTGGAGAAAGCAAAGAAAAATCTGAAGATATCCCCATGGCAGCGTTAATATCTACCGGACCCCCAGTGGAATAAATATTACCAAAGGAGAATTCTTGGTTGGGGTTCGTTGCTTGAAGATCAGTATCTTCTTTCCTTTGAATATGCGCGGGCACGGTTGGAGGATCGTTTACTTGATCCTTGGAGATAATGTTTTCGCCACCATTCTTATCACCAACATTTCCATCACCTTCGTGACCGGGATGAGAAGTATCAATACGTTCTTCATCATCGGTAACATCCTCATCGGAATTCTCTTCATCGTTCACCGGACTGTTAACCTCGGGAGTCTCTGTTTCTTCTTCACCAACAGTAGAAGACTGAACATGACCGATCATTTTCTTCTTCGAAGCCTGAAACAAACACATGACCAACTTATGATTCCAGGGGAAAACATACATAAACTACACATCATTATAAGGAATCATACCTTGACAGTAGCAAAATTCTTCGAAGGAAGAACCGCATCAGAACTCTCCTCTTCATCTGCATCAGCAACATCAACGGAGTAATCGAAGTTCATGCCAGCAAAGTTTAGTTGCCAAGGGCAGAAGTCACCATTGCGGGACGGGGCACCATCGCGAGGTTGGATACCCACAATAGGACGCCATCCATGCTGACCAGGCACCCAACCATGTGCCCAAGGACCAATGACTTCAATAACAGTGGCATTCCATTCATAATCATGATCACGTTTGAGACGCTCGTTCTTGGGAAAAAGCCTTGGTTTTTCAGATACTTCGGTACCAGGGACAAACCGAAGCTTTGAATCACTCACCTCGCTCAAAATACGAATCTCGCCAGGGGCGGCGGTCATTGTACGAAGACCCACACTCCAAGGTTTTCGATTCCTACCGTTGACATAGTCTCCGAAGGAAGCATTGAAATTTTCAGGAGTGTACCAATCCTTCTCCACAGGGTTAGGGGTATAGCAGGTCATCATCGTCTCGCCTTTACTCCGAAGGTAGCACTCTTTAAGCGTCCTAATATAATTTCCACGCAATTGTACCACCGAGCGACAGTGAGTATGAGAACTATAATTATAAGTGCATAATTCATATGATTTTAGTGTCCATTCCATACTTGTTTTAGCTATTATTATTGCATATTTTCGTATCATTACTCTTGTTTTCTCTTGTTTGACTCTATTAGGTGAATCATCCACAAAGTGGCTACAAAGTGCTGAAAATATCTAGGAATAGAAGTATTCCAAGTATCCAAGTTCCAAAGTCCAAGAGAAGTGGAAGAAATGCGACGAAAAGGAGCAAAACGCTCAAAATCAAGAGAAGGGCCAAAGACCGATCTTAAGTCATTCAAATTAAGGACTTCTCATAATCATCTTGAATAGAATTTAAAGATAAAAATAATTTAAAAAGAATGAGGTCATTCCGAGTTCGTATGAATAAGTTGTGGCCAAAACAAGCTTTTATTGAATACGAAGACAGTGAAGTCCGCGAACTAGGTTCGCATACCGGGTTCGCAGACTTAATTCCAAACATTTCTGCTGGAATTTGAAGTTTTTGGACTGGGTTCGCAAACTTAGGTAGTATGAAACATATATAAATTCTTTGGAAGGCCTAAGAGCATGTTTGGGAACGTTATTTCGTTATTTTTGGTCGGATTCTTGAACCGAATTAAGTACGTGAAAACCAAGCAATGTAAACCTATAAAAAGGTGTTAGGTAATGTAAAATGATATCATATCATTAGGTCACGAAATTTTTAGGGTTTGGAGAGAATAAACATCATACGGAACGATTATCAATCGTAACGTTATCTCTTTACTTTTCTCATATGTATATCATGGATGTTTCTACATCCATGAGTAGATAAACACCTATTGATTGGGGATGAATTCTAAGTTGTAAACAAGATTTGAGTTATTATATTAATCTACTTTGAAGTTCTTCATATGAATATCGTTTTTTTATACTATTCGAATATTTATAATTGATTGATAGATTGTTTACGTGGCCAACTAAATTGATTTGTTGATTCAATCTATTGTTAGTATTAAGTTAGGAGATAAGTAATCGTCGAATAACTTGTACACAAGTAGAGAACACAAAACCTTGCAGAGGGATTCCGTGGAGCGATTGTGTGTATAAACAACACAAAAAAGTGGACCATGATCTAAGAGTCTAACTAGTAGGATCAACCTATAAATTCACAAAAGATAAAGCATTCGATTGGATTACACCTTGAGTGATCTACTACTTGGTGGTTCGTTGAATAGAATCTGGTAGGCGAGAACTTCCGTATCCAGTGATATAAGAAATTTAAGGAATAACACTGATCTAGTTGTTATTCTACGGTTGGTGATAATCTACGATTAACGACGAGTAGGCAACTATAATAACTCAGTGATGGTTTATTAACAAAGAAGGATTCCTCGATCACGTCTTTCTCTATTGCTTACAACTTAATATTTTCAATTGCTTTTATTTACTTTATTCGAAATCTAAAACAAAACTCCCCCTTTGTGACACTTTGACAACTAAAACTCATTGTTCTTCGTGGGAACGATCCTTACTTCCATTATATTACCAGTTAATTGTGTGGAAATAAGTTTATTAATTTGTTGCACTCACGACACGCATCATAGAACACTCATGATTGGCCAAGGCGTCTTAATAGAAGGAATCTCACGACTTATACAAAGGCAACATTAAGCCGGCTTCGAAGGCCCCCACGGTTGTCAGCAAATGGAAGGCGTCGCATTTGTAGTTCACGATCATATCGTAAGTAAGATCGTCACCTTGGTCATAAAACTTAACATCAAAGGCCTCGAGACCATGCTTTGCCTTGAATTCTTCAAGATCAATATGCTTAAAAGTAACTTTCTTCTTGGAAACTGAGAAACTTCGTATAACCGCGGCAACTTCAGAAGAAACGTCCTTGCCCGATGACGGCTTCTTCGGAGGACTCATATCCGAAGTCTTTCTCTTGGTAGGCGGATTCCTCGATAAATCTACCTTCGGCATAGCACCTTTAGAAGAAGAATCTTTCACTAGAGCGGCGGACTGAGAAGCTTTAGATTTCTGGGGAGGCATCGCAGAGTCAAGAAGAAGAGAATAAAGAGATTGAACTGACAAGAGAATGAAAGAGGGAATAAAAGTTATTTCACTAGCAACTCCTCCAGTATTTATAACAAAAAATGATAAAATCGTCCTGCGATTCAAGGAGAAGTTATTAATAGAGGTGGGAAACGTTCCCTAAAACCTAGGGGGAGTTATTGCGAGAAGATTGAAGAGACTGTAAAGACAGTTTTCTTCATACTTTGACCATTTACAAACTAAGAAGAAAAGGGAAAATTGTATACACATAATATGTGATCGTACACGTGTCAGGGAGAAGACACGCACACTACATCAACATGAGGGGCATCAAGACAATGATGCCACATCGCACCACTCGAAGTATAGAGGTTGCCATCCTTTGCCACGTATCCACCATCATGCAGATCCAACGACAGAAAATCAAGGAACACCTAACGAATGGAACAATGCGAAGCACCCTATAAAGCCTTGAGGCATTACTTTTTATCATCTCAAGGAAGATCCAGATCCGACGGAAAAGAGGAAGAGCAGCTGACACACGCGTCAACAGTTGTCTAAAGCGTGCAAACTGACTCAACCACCCGCCTTAAATGCTCTAGACCTAGGACATGTGCCAAGCTTTGAGTGGAGTAAAAGAAGGTGCGCCTTCATCATTGTATATTACCATTGAAGAGGCTTCGGAGCAGGAAGAAGACATCATCGGGAACGGCGTGTCACCCAAGACGATAAGGACAACTGTCCCACAGAAGAGGGTCCCGCATAAGAAACCTATAAATACCCCTCTCCACTGAGAGAGAAGGGGTCGACCAATTTTAGGAAGAGTGAGAGATAACCCTGGAGAGGGAAATTGTAAGAGTAAGTATGAGTCCTATTTCCCTCCTAGCTTTGTTCTCCACTCAAAGTCATTTGACTATCTTTGTAACCTTTGAATACATAGTGAGACACCATTCCCTATGGACGTAGGTCTTAGTGCTGAACCACGTAAATCTGCGTCTCGTTTCTATTCTGTACCTATGATCTTCGTACTTCAACATTATGTATCTTTTAAATCACCAAAGGAATCCATTTGATATGAAACAAGGATGAGCCCGAGGGCTCAGAGTTTCCTCTTTTACTGTATTATGCTACTTTAATCATATTATCATCACTTTGTTAGTTTTATTATGATAGTTTCGTGTGATTTCCGTGTTCACAGCTCACATGGTAAATTGTCTGCACTCTGCATAGAGGAATTTTTCCAATATTGGAGCGGTAATACGTAACGCTCTTGAGCCTTTAACCCTTTATAGTCACAACAATGACATGGAGCAGGTTGTGAACCTTGTGAATACGTTCTATAAGGCTCGGTCTTAGTAAAGAAAAATTTTAATGCAGAAATGCTTGAAACTCGTGGATACTTAAATCTGTCAAGGACCCGAGGCCTTTCAATGTAGTGTTTACCTTATTATCTAAGTAAAAATGGCTGGAGTCGTTTTTCTAATAAGGAACCGAGAAAGTGATTCGAGTTGGAGAAAGATGAACTTTAAACCTGGTTTCAACTTTCTACTCGTTGAGTAGGACTGACGCATATGTCTAACAAAGTTAGGCAAACCCATTTACACAAAGCTGGGCACAAATGTTTTTCTCTTTCTCTCAAAGTCGATCACTTTCTTATTCTCAGTGGATAGACTTGAACAAAAAAGGGTTCTCTTGCAGTTACGCCTAAGCAGTTTTCGATGCATCCCTACTTCCGCAAATTTGTAGGTTTAAACTCTTAGTTCTAGCTTAATTAGTCAGTTCAGTTGAGCTGCTCGTCGTCTCTCTTTTATTGGACAGGCCCACAGGGATCGGTTATTTATTCAGTACGCTAATTTAGTACAGTACTATTTCATGGGATGAAATTATCCCCAACCATCAACATACACGCACATACATGCATTTGCATTCCTGGACCTATGTCGACTAGCAATATTTATGTACTTTGAGGATGAGAAGGGGTATTTCTAGGATGTGAACCCATGCGGAATGTGGTGGGCGAACTTTGTGATGGTCCAAACTTGGCAACATCACTTTATGACAATTCTGCAAGCCAAAAGGCCAAGTTAATTACTTGGCCTCAGAAGTTGCTCGCAAATCATAAGGACAAACTACACACACTCTGTTGGATACCTCTATATTTTGGAAACTGACATGTAATATGAATGTTGTTCTTGTTGGGATATTAAATTCAGATAGATTCTAGTATCAATTTAAGGTTACAACAACCTCTTAAAAGGAAGTTGGAGTACAACAATTAAGGGCAATTCATCAGTGAATGAATAGATATATCTATGTTGAATTAGACATCTAGGCATTCTTATGATCCACTGAGGAACTTCAATATCCAATGCTGGACGGTAACACCCACTAGCAAAATATTCTGGGTTTATTACAATATTTGAAGATCCAACCAAAGGAATGAAAGGCCGCAATAGAGTACAATATTTGGACGCGGAAAATTGTCACGAAAATAGTACGAAGTATATCCACTTGATTGATCGACCAATATTTTCCTAGAAAAGGAGTGGGAAAATATTTACTTTAGGGACCTAGTTCATGACCTAATGAATCTGGCTTTTCACCAAAGCCAGCCAGTCTCTTTCGAAATCTTTTTCGTTGAAAAATAAATGTGAGGTTACGGAAGTCCATCATTTACTTTTATTTGTGGTGTGCTAAACCAAACATTCGAACTAAGGTATATCAACAAAGGGTCAGAGTAGGTTATTTATAACAAGAAATTTGGTGGATAAGCAGCATGGAGCAAAATATTTACAATGATCCTCTCTTTCCAGCTTGGTGGCGTTGGTCATGTTTAGATTAAAATACTGAGTCTGACCAATATATCAAACTAAGCGAACTATTGATGAAAAACGAAGAAGAAAATAGTATTGTGCCAGATGTTGTTACATCTTTGCGTTCGGTACCTAATTTTGTTCAACTTTGAATTTGATGCCCAATCAAGTGATTAACTTTGTTTGACCGTTCAATTTAGAATTAGAGAAAAAAATACTGCCGAACTCAAGTTGGCTTGATGACTTTAATATTAAAGGCAGATATAACTCGGTGCGTCCAGAAATCGTGAAATGCAAATGATTAAAACAAAAAGTTGGAGATCGTACATTTTGATTGTTGAAACATGCAGTAAAGCGTATGCTTTTTTTCGACTCTAAAGGTAAGCCCTGTAGTGTGATCCAAAATCATATGCATAGATTTGTGCCGGTGAAGAATATCTTTTCAACATTGTATAAATTTTGGTTGACTTGGAACTATACCGAGCTAAAAAAAAAAAAA